>NW_022990180.1:0-67860 GCF_902827175.1 Gymnodraco acuticeps | reverse complement strand
TGAGAAGTCTGATGTTCTCTTATGGTCATATGCCTTGAGTCACAGCTTCATTTAGAGCTGTGTGTGCATGCGTGTGTGGCTTTGAGAAGGAGAGAGAATATTTTATGGTTTATTCCCACAAGGGAGACATGCATGTAGTGGCCGGAGCCAATTGGACATGCCTGAAAGATTTCTTTGGGAGAGGAAAATGGGGGGAAAGTAAAGAGACAGAAAGGGTTATCTGCAGAGTGGGGGGGGAGCAGAAACCCTGTAATCCTGTTCATTATGTATTCTCAGGGTGAAGAGAGGATGGGGTGACCAGGGAGGAGGATACATCATTGTAATAGGGAGACCATTACTTTAAGAAATAATTATGAAACCATCCCTTCTTTGAAATAATAAAAACTCTTGTGCTCTCTCAGATGTGAGCAGACGTTATAAGGCCCACAGTTCATAGTTCCTAACACAGCCATAAAACACTCTGGAATCCCCTGAAGGAAACAATGAGACACCTCATTCCACACAAAGAGAACCTGCATACACTAGAGATGATAATCCTTCCCAAAACTTTGGTTTTCCACTTTCAAAAGAGTGGATTCAAAAAGAATAAAGGTTTACTCTTAAACAAAATGAGAGGACCATTTCTAATACATTAGACCTACACCTCCTTTCTTTGTACTAGTGTTTTCATCCTTTTCTTATCAAAACACTCCGCCTTCAAAGTTGAATGCAAAACTACTGCGTAGAATTCGAATGATAGCATTACAGCCTATTTTACATTTCCAAAAGTTGCATATTAATTACCAGAGAGGAAGTGATTCAAAGGAAAATCCAAAGGAAAGGTTTTAGAAATATTGAAATTGGTACAGTGATAACTCAAATGGTGCATTATTTAACTGGAACTTAAAGGTCACCTATTGTGCAAATTCCAACAAGTTACAGGAACAAAGATTCTCTCTTTTTGATCAATTTCTATAAAAACCTGTCTGAACATGAGCTGATCAGATTTTGGCCACTTTATGATGTCATAACGATTTGTCTTCTGTAACCATTAGCCAATCAGCAACCAAGGTAACCCCCCCCCCTTATCACCTGAATCTCCTTCTCGAGCACCATTGAGTTCTTTGTAACCAAATGTCTCTCAGAGGGGCGTGGGGAGGGGCTCCTTATTTTCATCTAAAGTAACAGACAGAGAATCAGCACTTTGGAAACAGGGCTGAAACAGAGGGCATTATGGGTAATGCTGCAATGATCTGTTTGGAGTTTCAACCAAACACTTTAGAGACATGTTTTGTGTAATATTAAGACCTATAATATATTGATGAAAAACAGGATAATAGGGGACCTTTAAACACAATATTGGGTTGACTTAATCGTCCTTAAAAAAATGACTTCCCTCAAATATAGTTTCCTCTAACTCTGTATTTTTATTTAGAATGCACATGGGTGTTTGGGACAGTGTCTAACACAGCTGCATAGGCTGAGGGAAAGTTTCCATTACATGGACTGCTCGGCTCAGGCTATGAGCTGAGGCCTGTACCTGCTTTTTCTTCATCTTCTCTTCATCTTTGATTTTTATCATTCAAAGTAGCAGTGATAAAACTGCTTCTTAAAAAGCACAACCTCGATCCAGAGGTTTTAGCCAATTATAGACCTATTTCCAATCTTCCGTTCCTCTCAAAAATTCTAGAGAAAGCGGTCGCAAAACAGTTGTGTGATTACTTAAAAAAACAATGATTTATTTGAAGCTTTTCAGTCTGGCTTTAGAACACATCATAGCACAGAGACAGCTCTGGTTAAAGTCACAAATGACATTATAATAGCCTCTGACAAGGGACGTGTCTCTATTCTTGTTTTGCTCGATCTCAGTGCTGCATTTGATACTATCGACCATGATATCTTATTGCAAAGACTAGAGCACTTAGTTGGCATACAGGGAACTGCTTTAGACTGGTTTAGGTCCTATCTATCTGAACGCTCTCAGTTTGTACGTGTCAATGATGAATCTTCCACGCAAACCAAAGTTAGCCATGGAGTGCCACAGGGCTCAGTGCTCGGACCTATTTTGTTCACATTATATATGCTTCCGTTAGGCAATATTATAAGGAATCATTGTGTACATTTTCATTGTTATGCGGATGATACTCAACTATATTTATCAATCAAGCCTGATGAAATTAATCATCTAAATAAAATTCAAGACTGCCTTAAGGACTTAAAAACGTGGAAGACCTTAAACTTTTTGATGTTAAACACGACCAAAACTGAAGTTATTGTACTTGGCCCGAAGAATCTACGAAACAAATTATCTAAGGATATACTAACTATGGATGGCATTAATTTGGCCTCCAGTGAGACTGTAAGGAATCTTGGTGTTATATTTGATCAGGATTTATCCTTTAACGCCCACATAAAATCAATTTCAAGGACCGCCTACTTCCATCTACGCAACATTGCAAAAATCAGGCATATCTTGCCTCAAAACGATGCAGAGAAACTAGTCCATGCATTTGTTACTTCAAGGCTGGATTATTGTAACTCTTTATTATCAGGGTGTACCAAGAAGTCAGTCAAGTCGCTTCAGCTGATTCAAAATGCTGCAGCTCGTGTACTAACCAGAGTTAGGAAAAGGGACCACATTACTCCTGTTCTGGCTGCCTTACACTGGCTCCCTATAGAACACAGGATAGAATTTAAAATTCTTCTTCTCGCCTACAAAGCCCTTAATGGGCAGGCGACATCTTACCTTAAAGAACTCATTTTACCCTACTGTCCTACTAGGGCATTGCGTTCCAAGAATGCAGGGTTGTTGGTTGTTCCTAGAGTCTCTAAAAGTACAATGGGAGCCAGAGCCTTTTCTTATCAAGCTCCACATTTGTGGAATCAGCTTCCAGTTTGTGTTCGGGCGGCAGACACCCTATCCGTTTTTAAGAGTGCGCTTAAGACCTTCCTTTTTGATAAAGATTATAGTTAGGGCTGATTAGATTCAGCCCCTAGTTTTGCTGATATAGGCTTAGTTTGTCGGGGGACATCTTACTTCTTCCTTCTCTCTGTCTATACCTGTGTACTCTCATGTTCCGATTAACCCAGCTTCCCCAAATGTCTTTCTTTTTGGTGTCTATATACGCCGGGATCCGGAGTCATGGATGATCCTGCGCTCCTGTGTCCTGGATCGCGAGCCCTGGATCTTGAGTCGTGGCTGTGGTCCTGGATCATAGGTCCTGGATGGATATCCTCGTGGATTATCTTCCTATTATACACACATGCATTTCCAAACATTTGGACTACCTATGTTGCAAATGTATTATCTTTTCAATTTACACACGGTATCTATTTCACGTCTGTCCGTCCTGGGAGAGGGATCCCTCCTCTGTTGCTCTCCCAGAGGTTTCTCCCATTTTTCCCTTTAAACTGTGGGTTTTCTTTGGAAGTTTTTCCTTGTACGATGTGAGGGTCTAAGGACAGAGGGTGTCGTATTGTCATACATACTGATATTTTGTACAAACTGTAAAGTCCACTGAGACAAATGTAACATTTGTGATATTGGGCTATATAAATAAACATTGATTGATTATATATTTTCAAAGTTTGACAATGGAATGTTTCTGCTGGTTGCTAAGTGTAAATGTAATAAGAAATTCTTAGAATAGCAAGAGAGCGGTAAATAGCTGCTCAGGAGGATATCTCCAACTCCCTCCCTCCCAATCTCAATGTTCCTTTTTAGTCATCTGTGTATCTTCATCCCTCTTTCTGTTACTGCTCTCTTTTATTTCCCCTCCTCCCCTCCTCCCCCTCCTTTCTTGCCTCCCATGATCTTAACATGTATAAACATCACTCCCTCCCATCACTGGTGGAATCTGTATCTGTCCATCATTCCTACCTTGCATATCCAGCTTCAGAGAGCCTTCCATATGTTTTACAATGATCTGAGACACAGATGTCCCAGTAACTCAAATGCTATCAGCCTGGCACGGCGAGGCGCGCTGAAGATGTGATGCAATGTTGAATAACAGAGCAGAAACCTGAAGATCATAATGAAAGATGGATCCAACAGTTTCTCTTTCCTTGTTCATGCAGACAGGACCAGCACTCTGCTTTCCTCCAGAAACAAACCTTGTAATTAAGATCAGCCAGCAGGAAGTCAGGCCAGGGTGTATGACTTTGGAGATTTTCTCATAGATACAAATATATCATATATTTCATGTTTTTAGCTGAATTGTAGATGGGAACATGTCTTACAAGTAGAGAAAACCAGCGTCACTTGTTGGTCCCTGTGTTAACCATTACTCTGTCACCCTGTCCCAAAATTGACACCAGATGGACACACGAATATGGAATTGTGAATTTTCGCACAAAGATGGCCCCGAACTTGGTCAACAGCCAAGCAACAGCCGAAGCAAGTACGATGCCTACAGAAGGCCACACAATGGCACCCGAACCACACACGGACATATGGTCGTAGACTTTGCTGATGATTTAGAATGTATCCAGACTCAACGTAAGAGCTTGTGCCTCTTCGGGGGGTGCTAACATTTAAACATACACTTTATTCTTTACTTTCTCCGTCTTTATATGTAGATTAGAAGATATTACTTATCTCCGTCATGTTGTTTCCATAGCAACAACAACTTCCTGTCACCAGCGTAAACTCGCCTTCTAAATAAAGCATCTAAATAAAACAGGAAGTTAACCTAAATTACATTACAATATGTTTACATGATTTTGTTGTGCAATAAATGCAATCTCGATTTCATCGTACTATAATACGATGGCTACACGACGGCATTGCGAGGGCTTCACGTGATCGTGTTGCCTTCCTAAGACAATCGGGCAGCTTCTTGTTTCCTTCGTATTGTCTTCACGAGGCGAAAAATGCCCGATGGCACCGCGAATCAGACGAAGATGACACGATTTGACGAGATGCCCTCACGAAGGGCAAAATGGACAAACAAATTCAACACGAAAATGAACCTTCGGTCTTTCAGCAATTATTTGGCATGCCAAAGAATTTGCCACCGCTCACGAAGTTGCTGCCGGAGCCTGAGAAACTCCACCGGCGGTCATACGATGGCTTAAGATGCCCTCACGAATGGCCCGATGTTGTTACGATCAGAGCCAAATTTGAACATTTCCTTTATCCCATCTGGTGTCAATTTCGGGACAGTGTGACAGGGGCTTTACTAAATGTGAGTTTTCTACTACACACTACGCAGTGCAGTTCTTTTTTTTAAGCCAATACTGTTTTCAAATTCAACCATGTAGAATTACTCATGAACTAGCTTTAATAATAATATTTTGATCCAGAAACCTTTCCTTAATTGACTGTCATTTTTAAAAGGTTTTTGAATATCAAATTAAATCAAATCAAGTTTTATTTATGTTGCACATTTATAAACGATTTTTGGTGGAGCCAAAGTGCTGTACATATAATAAAAATAGCCTACAGTAGAGACACTTTGCAGCAAATACAACAGCACAGATTGTTCAGAATATCAGTATGAGGAAAACGACACCCTCTGTCCTTAGAATAATATTGTTCTATTTACATATTTTTTTCCTGTATCACAATTGAATCTTTTTGAAAAAAGGAAAAGAAACATCTTGCATTATAACAAAAGAAATGGACTCATTGACCTACAGCCAAAGTTACTTTTACTTTCCTCCCAGTATTAAACTCACCAATAACTATCTTTCAGGGAACACTTAGGGTATCTTTAATCTAATTAACATGGAAGAAATCTCCATATGTCTGTCTATCCTTTTATTGAATATTGTAATCTGACGGCATCGTCCCTTGGCAGTTCCTTTCTGAGAGAAAGCACTGTCGAGTACAGGACATATTTATTAGTAATGCGTTGTGTACACACTGTGTACTGTATGGAGAAGTGTCTTTAGAATGCCCAATTAACTCTTACACAGCCAAACGGCATGCTGGGTACAGCTTGCCCTCCGTCGCTTGTAACATAGCAACTGTTGTGCCGCTGAATGGTATGCTGTGAGGCAAAGTGTGGAGTTTCAACTCGTTTGGGTGAATGGTTCTCGAGTAAAGCTGCAAAGAGTAATGCCAACTTACTGATACATATTGAACTGGTTCTCCTTTTCAACATAATAGCCCTTATATACATTCTGATGTATGTTGAACAATGAAACGAAAAGTAAGTCATCTGTCATACCCTAGTGATCTAATATAATGGAAAGGTAATCCACATCTGCAGCTCCCATTGTATGTGGCGTCCCCAAGGATTGATCTGAGGTCCTATGAAATGACACGCTATTGTGCATCTCCCTTAAATGATAGGCTTGTGATAACCACCTTCCTACCAGTTTAAAGCTTACGACCCAATTCATTGGTATTTATTTATTCTATAATTCTGTTCGTAATAAAAATGCTGATTAATTGACATAATTGTTTCCAACAGCAGCTGATTCCTTTCTGTCCCTGATTAAATAATACTTTGCTGAAAGGTTTCCAACATGAAAAAACACCTGAACGCCTCCAACACAAGGCTTTTATCTTTCCTGTCCTTTAAGAAACAGTCTTAGGTGACAATAGTCCGTCCTTACACCAACAGAAACATTTATTACAATCAGAAACCTTTTGGCCGGTTGGCCTTTGACTGTGTCTGCATGACTTTTTAATTGTATCATTGCTTTTGTAGTGCTACTGTTTTTTGGGTTTGATTTGATTTTCGGTTCATGGAGTTCCTCACTTTCCTGAACAGCAT
Organism: Gymnodraco acuticeps; assembly: GCF_902827175.1. Classification (NCBI taxonomy): domain Eukaryota; kingdom Metazoa; phylum Chordata; class Actinopteri; order Perciformes; family Bathydraconidae; genus Gymnodraco; species Gymnodraco acuticeps. The sequence continues at coordinate 61,156 of NW_022990180.1, read as the reverse complement.
TGAATGTGTTGTCTTTAAAGCACTTCTACTATATTCAGAAGGAAGTTTGAGGGCAAATAGAAATACAAATTGTTTTGCAAGGTAAAACGAAAGGGAAAAAAAACGATGTATCCTTTTAGAAGCAGTTTAAGCGTGAACTAAACACAACGCCTCTTTCTTCTACCTTTTAGTTTTCTTCCAATATGAGAGCAAAGCCTCCCTGTGTAGACTGTTCAACATGCACACACAATGAAGATCCTAATTTGGGATTAGACGTGACACATTGCTCCCCCTCATTTATCTGGAAGTGGTATGTAAATGTGACTGCTCTCTGAGAAGTTTCAAAACTTATAAAACACATTTTCATTGATTTGTCAACCTTGGCGCTTGATAAGACGTTACATTGTTAATTAAAAGGGGTTATACCGGAACAATCTGTGAAATGTTTTCCATTTAAAGCCTGGCAAAATGTTGATTGAGTTCAGGTGATGGTCCCTGATTTTCTAACGGAGCAGTAAATGACATCCTGAGTGCAGGAACACTCGCTCTGTTTATCAGTGTTGAGGCGGGGCAGAGGGAGGACTACTGTACGTCGCTAATTGTTGAAGACTAAAGATGGGTTCATTAAAGCAGAGGGATGATGACAAATGAATGACACAACTAAACAGATAACCATGATTAAGCTGTCATTTCTATATTATGTACAGCTCTACAGTATCTAGAGGAGTCCCAACATAGCATGCATGCTCAATTACATTTTTAAACATTTCATTTTTAAAACAACCAATTTAAATAAATGACGCGTCTCATGGAAAACAGTTTGTCATTTTGTTCTCTGATACATTGTCAATGTATCCCGGTAGTTTGTTCAAATAAAACCATCATCTGTTTTAGAATATTACAACAATGTGATTTCATAATAATGTATTTCTAATGTATGTGTTTCTATTTAAGTTTTGTATTCTACTTCAGTGTGTATTTATTATTATTAACTTTAATATTATTATTATTATTACCTTTATTATTATTAATGTTGTTTTTTACTATGAAGTACTTTTCATTCATTGTTAATACTGTTTAAAGGTGCTATATAAATAAACAGATTTGATATATTATTTTCATCAAACAGTATCCAATAATTGTTGTATTTGCTTTAACAATGGCAAACCTTCTTCGTATTAATGATATCACTTTGTTCAGTTCTGTTATTCAGAGATTATAGATTGTGATATTGAACACTCATTCTTACAGAACGAAATACAAGACATCTTTTGGATGACAACAATGAGACACAATATGATGTGATTTTCTAATGTTTTCATTGATTGTCCAACTGCTATGTACATGCAAGTTTAAAAAAGTACTTGGCATCTAATGTCACTGCCTGCAAAGAGTAATGCAGAGAGAGAGAGAGAGAGAGGAGAGAGAGAGAGATGAGAGAGGAGAGAGAGAGGAGAGAGAGAGAGAATGCACTAACATGCATGCAGACGAGTGCAGTGTGGTGTGAGAGATGTGTGTGTCCGTTGCTAATGGATCTTTCTGCCTGTGTGTGGTTCAGTGTGTGTTTGTGTCTCAGGGTTTTCTCTCTCCTATTTAGCAGTGCACTAATCCTGTTATACGGCAACTGAGTGTGTGTGTGTGTGTGTGTGTGTGTTTGTGTGGTTTGAAACCATTTTGTAAGGCAAATCTGAGATGATCTCTAAGACTTTTTTTCCTGACAGTTAAAACTAGATGCTGATCATAATAAATCTAGGATATTTACAAAGAAGAGAGATTTTAAAGGGTTTTTTTCAACTGAGGAGAAAATGGTGGAAAGACAGAGAGGTAGGAGGAATATTTTACAGAAGCAGAATGACAGCAACCTAATGAAATCAATTAAGTAGTAATATTACCAGCATGATAAATAAACATATTAACATAAGTATCAACATGTGAATAGACTGCTCATTATGCCTGTGCTTTTAATCATTTGTATCAATGCTGAGAAATGAATTCATAATGACACCCTGTCTTTAAAGAGAATAATTAGAGATGTTGTAATGGTTTTTAATGATGTTCTATTTAAGATTGTTACTTTCTATTTCTTGGGTGCATGGGACTTTCTACCTTTGCATTTTCAGTTTTCATTTCAGTGAAGCACTTATATATAATTATATAGTGCAATATTAGTATTAGTTCATTATTGATAGGGCCTCTACATTTCACTAGCCTTCCTGTGAATGATCACTTCTTTTAAATAACTGATCCCATATTCTCCTCTCTTAGCTTCTGTCCCCTCCTCACTTTAAATCACTCCTTACCTAGGACTACTTGTTATAATGTATAAGACTAAGTTTGGAGTTTTCTTGGAATTTTGTGAATACTGCCCCCAACTTTTAATATAGTTTGTTCATTAACATGTATTAAATGATTTCCAATAGTCTATTATCTTTCATTGTATAGCTTTGTCTGTGTTGCTCTCTGTTTGCACTGTGTCCTGTAATGGTTGTTAATGTTAGAGCTTTTGTCCAATCATATTTCAGTCAGAATGTGTTGCTGGGAATAGGAAGTCTGCCCTGAGGCCTTCAGAACCCACAGTGCTGGCCTTGTAATTTAAAACAAATAGCAATGAAAAGTTGTATTTTGTTGTATTTTGTTGGTCGAACGCACTTATTGTAAGTCGCTTTGGATAAAAGCGTCAGCTAAATGCAATGTAATGTAATAATGAAACAGTTGCATTGACCAATCAGATTTCAAGTTGGATACACTGGGGCCACCTAGCTGCGTACGATGACGTCGGCTTTTTCCCGTCCTTTGATTGGATTGTCAGCGCCAGCAAACACTAGCGTGTGTAGCGTTAGCTACCGCATTAGCCGCCATGGTAACAGAACAGGACTTATTATTGGAATTGAAAACTCCGATAATCTGTACAACAGAGTAACTGAACTCTTCTTGAGGAAAGAAAGGATGATATATTTGGTGTACAATAATAAACGTATTGGTGAGTAAAGGCTATAATTACTTTTATTTAAGATGTTTGATGTAAATATTGATGCTTCTGCTAGATGTGTGTGGGGCAGCTGTGGCTGCAGTGAAAGCAGACTTGTTGAATTGTGTTATCTGGGTTTCCTGCTTTGTAATGGCATTCATTCTCGCTACATTAGATATCTGTCGGTGATGAACGCCCTGTTATTCTGCGTTTCTGTTTACTATGAATGGTTTCTAAAGCTGTGACGTCATAATGATGGTATTAAGAGTTGGATTCATTCAGGTAGGACACTACTGAAGGCCTATGTGTACAAATGTAAGTCTGAGATGTAAGAAGTACTCTTACATCTTAATCGTACTTTTATTCTTAAATAAGAGTAGCAATACAGTGTAGAAATACTCTGTTACAAATAACAGTCCTGAATTCAAAAATTCAGAAAGTAAAAGTACACAAGTATTAGCATCAACATATAACTACTTATTTTCCAGAATCTTCCAGATATCAAATGAAAAAATATTACGTTTTTGTATTATAATTATCATATATTATTGAATTATTGAAATGACTTGATATACTGCTGGGGAGCTAAAGCTAAAATAATACATTAGGATTTATTGGTTGAATTATATTCAGAATTATAAATCTAAACCGGCAAAGTAGCTAGTTACTATTTGTAAAAAAAATAAGTGGAGTAAAAAAAGGAAACCAGGAATGCCTCATAAATGTAGTAAAAGCATATATATCAACACATGTAAATGCTCAAGTGAAGTACAAGTACCTCAAGAATGTACTTAGTCATATTCCACCACTGCTCTTGTGTGCAGGGTTTCCTGAAAGGGTCATCATCAGCACATTCTACTTGTATACAACTGAACATATCACAATGTAAAAGGCCATAAATGTTGATGTCAAACGCTTTATATGTCAGACTCTTGATTAAACTGCACTACCGTCTGGAAAGCGTTCATTCTGCTCTGAATTAAGCTGAGCACATCCTTTCTCAGGAGGTGATATTGTAGCCCCTTAATCCCTCGGCCCTCTCTTAATTACTTTTTTAAGATTGCAGCTTTGGCCCAAGAAGCCTCTCGAGAAAACACGGTCAGAATCTCTCCGTCTCCTGTGGGCTGTAACTGAACCTGAAGGCTAGCAGGGCTGTATACTAACTCAGGCGTGTCAAACATATGGCCCGCGGGCAAAAAACGGCCCACCAGCATGTCCAATCCGGCACCGAGATGACTTTGAATGATGTAGAAATTACGGAGAAAACATTTACTGCGAATATAGCAACTTTGATGTATTTTCTATGTATACATTTACAAGATGGGGATAACTTAACCTTGTTCTCTAACAGTTCCCTTTAGTTTGGTGGTTATTAATATTGCTATTCAGATGTGGAAATGAAGGTAAAATAATGTCTAGATCTTGAGAAGTTGTTTAGACTTTAAAGTAAAATAGTATATTGTTCATTGTAGAAACACAGTGATCTGTAAGTTGTGATGCACATGTGTAAATGATAAACTGAGGTATACAATTGTTGAAATTGCACATTTCTTTCTTAAGAAATGTCAGATTGTTCATAATGTTTTGTAAAAGAGAGTTAATTAAATCTGAACATTTTCAGAATGTATTTTTTTGCACTAAAAGAAAGGGAAACATTTAGAATTGTTGTTATTTATAGGTTTTATTATGCTGTGATTTATGGTCCGGCCCACTGGACATCACATGAGGCTGTATGTTGGCCCTGAACTAAAACCTGCTCTTACTTGACATATACTGTAACACTAATATAAGATGGTACTCTGAAAAAACGGAAATGTTGACTTAAATACAAATATTTAATGTCACTATATTCCACATAACTGTAAGGTTGGTTGAAAGCAATAATATAAGTTTAAATACAATATATTAGGTTCAACTTAATATAGTTCCTTTCCACTAACCTAATACAGTTATGTGACATTTGTTGACATCAAACCATTTAATTATAGTCAACGTTTCAGTTTTTTTTCAGTGTACATTACACTGATCTGAGTGTAAAAAAAGACCTATGTGTAAAAACATTGTTCTCGAGTCCCTGCAGCCGTTGATCATCCTCCGCGGCTCCGTCCCCCTTCACCTCCGTCTCGTTAATGACCTGCCAATTAAGCGCTCACCGCATTGTTGTTGGGGCGTTCAATAACACACAGGGTCAGCGGCACTTGAAGAACATTGCGCACCAATAGTAATTATAGTTGTGAAAATTCAAAGGGGTTTGTGGGAACGCAGGTTTAAAAGCCAGCATGGGGTAACAGTTTTTAAATGGACCTCATCAACGCATTCTCCTGTTATCTTTCTCCCCCTCCCCCATGTTCTCCATCCTTTCCTCTGTGTTTTGGGGCTGCTGATTAAGTTGCGTTTGCTGCTAATGAGCCATGAGGACTAATTGGGATTGTCAGAAGACAGAGACAGACAGAGACAGCGGGAGGAGACATAGTACTCTGGCATTTACAAGAGCACTAAGTCAAATAAGGGGGGAAGAGATGAGCAAATCCTCATCCTTCTGATGAATTATGAGAAGACTTAACTGCCTTTTACCCTCTGAGTATTATTTTCCATTATATTTTAAATGGTTTTACTCTTTAAAATTAGACGTAAGAAACGCTGATATTGTGAAATGAAGAGCCTAAATAATGTGCATATGCTGTTATATTTGTTACTTTTAATATTACATCATGCCAGGAAAAATATGTAAGTGAAGTGAGATACTTGACATATATATATAACAACTACATCAATGGGACTTGATCATTTCTCAGAACAAGCTCTTTCATTTTCATTTCATTACCAAAACGTATTAGAGAATAATATACAAACAACTGGTGTGTCAGTTTGTTTGTCTCTTATTTGCATAACAAAATCCATAAAGGAAATCCATTGTAGCATTCTACAAGACCAAACAAGAAGTGTGAAAGATCCCACCTGATAAATAATCAGATTTAAAAAAACAAGACACATAGGGACTAAATGAAACGCATGCTTTGTCTATGATCATATTGTCCAAGCATTATTTGAATATGACGCAAAGTACATAACATACTAGTATTTTATGTTTTCTGTGCACAAACAAGCAAGCAAGGGTTTCAAAGCATGTGAGACACACACACACCAACAATGCACACACACTAAGTGACATCAAGACTCCCTCTTTGTTCCGTTCCTCGGCTCCTGTCTGTCTGACTGTAGCCACGTCTTAACGAGTTGGCCCAGCTCAGGTGGCTCATTACACGATGGGGCAGGAGGTTTACATCTTTTTATTATTAAACAATACACTTCTTTTTTTATTTAAAATTCCTTGTTTAATATATTTTTCTAAGTGATGGTTTTACTGTTTTTAACCAGTCCCGTTAAAATGTCACATCCAATTAAATCCAGTGTCTTAATTAAAGGATCAATTAAAGAGAGGGGAAAGCATTTAAAGCCAAAGCGTGATGTCTTCTAAGAAAGTGTGTGTGAGAGCATATGAGTAGAAGGTATGGTTTCAAAGAATGTCACGTTCTGATGGTGCTTGGGGTTCAGCTGAGACAGTGGCTGCGCTGAGTGTGTGTGCAACATTAAGAATATAAGTGGAGAGGTTCAAACACACCTCTTTTTAAGCGCTGAGCTGTTAATGATTGTTTTTATTTGTCTCTTCAGTCACTTCAGATAATTAGTGTATTTCACTTTAAACTCCATCTCCCATTTCTGATGCACCTCTCAGTGGATATGCTTCATCCTTTTTTTAGAGGAAACTCAAAAGAAAAATACAAGCCGCTTTAGTTTTCTTCAGAACGGAACACTTAAAGCTATTTCTTTTTTTATTTAAAAATACAGAATTATTTTTACAAACATATCTTTAAACCAACCTATTAACACTTTAATCCAACCCACATTCAATGACATTAGAATGTGTATTATGCAGAGCGTCAGAGGGGTGTGATGGTCATTATATGCTCTGTATTGTGTTCATTCTCTACCTGCATTTTCATTGATACCGCTTTGCATAAACCACCATTCCTTAGAGTTTTTCACAATCGGCTCCTCTTAGAAAGGCAATGAGCCACGTACAGGCTTCCTCTGGCCTCCTTAGTGTGTGTGTGTGTGTGTGTGTGTGTGTGGTGTGTGTGTGTGTGTGGTGTGTGTGTGTGTGTGTGTGTGTGTGTGTGTGGTGTGTGTGTTGACATCCTCTTCACTTTTTAGATTGCATAGCTTCATTACAAACATTAGTGCATTAACAAACAAAATCCTCTCAGCGCTCACATAAAAGCATCTCATTCCCACCTCACGCAGCACCCAAGGCCATAAAACAATACGTTACAGCCCTGACTAATTACCAATGTGAAACTTTCATAATTGAATAGCGCCCCTACCCAATCCCGCTGGCCAGGGCGTGTTAAAGGAGGCTGTTCTCAATTAGAATTAGTCAAAGCAAACAAATGAGATGGTTTGCGTGGAGCGATGTATCTGAAGTCAGGTAATAAGGTGGAATCACCGCACGCTGTTGTTGGGCTGTTTGCTAAAGGAAGCTCATTAGTGGTGGGAAGACTCTGCCAAGAACACCGTCGTTATACTGGAGCCCAGTTATGAGAAACAAATGTACTTGAACACACGTACGCACATGCAGGACATAACAAGGTTTATGATTGAATAATGAAGCAAGACATTGAGTTCTTGTTGTTGCTGTGTTTGCATTGATTTTAATGTTGTACGCTTTGAAATAAAGTGAATGCCAAATCATGTCTATTAATGTATTATTGTGTTTCATTTGAAAGCTATTTTCTGCAAATACATTGTGCATTGGCCCAGATTCAAGACTGTTTCTTTCTGGAAATCGTGCATCGTGTTTTCTGTTAATACAGCAAAGAAAGGGAGCCTTTAACTGTTCACAGAGCTGCATCAGGCTGCAGTGTGCGACACACACACACACACACACACACACACACACACACACACACACACACACACACACACACACACACACACACACACACACACATAATAATCACTAAACATGTCCAGTAAGCCCAGTGTTACCTGCAGTTAGCAAGTTAGATCTTAAAAATCACTGACAAATAACAGTGTTGGTGCTGCAAAGGTCGGTGTGGAAATGTGACTGAAAGAAAAGTGCTGTAACCAAATCCCTTAATAATACATTTTTATTAGGGCCGGGACTCGATTAAAAAAATTAATCTAATTAATTAGAGGCTTTGTAATTAATTAATCGAAATTAATCGCATTTTTAATCACATATAAATATTTGACCACATATAAATATTTGACCTGAGAACAGTGAAAAGCAATTTTTTTCACATGGATTTTAGTATACCATTAGGCGCATTCACGCCGCAGTACTTTTCCCACAAAGGTTCATGAGAACTTAGTTCATGAGAACTCTTTGAACCTGGGGGAGGATTAGGCAAATGAAGCCGCTGACGTCACTTCTTCTTCTTCTTCTTCGGGTTTACTGGCAGGCCGCAAACGGCGTATACTGCCCATGGGATACTGCCGCCCAAAGTCCCCGGCCGGAAGTCCCCGGAGTTGGGGACTGGCTTCAGTAGAAGCTGCTGGGAGTCCCAGCAGCTTCTACTGAAGCCTTCCGAGTAAATCGCCAGAACGCCGACACCTCCTCATCTCCACCGCTCCCATGTTTTATTTTGTGTTGCCATAAGTTAGTCTCTCTGCGTTTCTGCGCTGGGCTAATGCTAATGCTAATGCGAGGATAATAAAATGGCGGCTTCACAAAACTTTTTGGGAGTTTTACGGGGCGTGGTTTGCAATCCGCCCAGCCAATCAGAAATATAGCTCTTTTCTCACAAGAGAGCCGCACGAAAGTCCCTGCTCTCTAGCAGCTCTCTGCTCTCTAGCAGGGACTTTCGTGGGGGTAAAAAGGTTCTCATGAACTCATTTTAGTACCGGCTCTTTTTGGTGTGAACGCGATAAAAGAGGCTAACGTCCACGCTAGCTTCCACGCTAGCTGCTATATGTTTTGCATTGAGGTGATACTTGAGGCTTGATGTGCTGCGGTGATATGCGAATTCCTTTTTGCATAATTTGCACACAACCGTGCTCTTATCAACGCTTCCATCCGTCCGTTTTTTAAAACAACATTTCCCACTGTTGTTCACTGTGGTTTGTTGTTGTCTGAAGTCATGAACGTTAGTTGGTGCTCCAGTATAATCGGTACGCCTGAAACTCATCCAGTGAGAAACGTTCCGCGGTGCAAAAATAAGTGCGATTAAAATGCGTTAATTTTTTAACGCGTTAATTTTTGTGTAATTAATTAATCTTAATTAACGCGTTAAAGTCCCGGCCCTAATTTTTATAAAATGTATTTAAAAGTAATATTATTTTAAGTTGTATTAGAATCAGAATCATAAACCCTTTATTCTTCCCACAGTGGATACACTGTTACAGCAGCACAGGTACACATATACACACACACACACACACACACACACACACACACACACACCACACACACACACACACACACACACACACACACACACACCACACACACACACACACACACACACACACACAGACACTCCGGAGAGTCTCAGATTTTAGAAACCAAGAAATGAAGCACAGGCTAAAATAACAAAGAAGCCCCAACATCACAGTAAATATAAAACTGTCACATAGCTGTTATTAAACCAAGACTTGCATTGTGTTTTTAGAAATATTTCAAATTCTGATGAAGTGGATTTTCAGTAACGCAGCGTTTTCACTCATGAGCTCCAGCAGACTAATAGACTTCAATCTGCAACACAACATCATTACAATAAGTGTTCCCAAGTGCAGCAAGTGCTGCTTCAATACGCATCTAGTCTGTTGAAAACATTCATTTATGTTTTGAACAATTGAAAATCATTTTCGTAGATAACCACTCACATCTCTCCAGCCGCTTATTGTGAACAGGAATGTCTCGTGTTAAGGGGCCTACACACCAAACTGACACCAAAGAACACGTCCCGACGGAACACGACTGCTGTGTCGCCTCGCGTCTCTGCGTCTTGGCCATGTGTCGCTCTGGAACACACCGCAAAGACTTCAGCCGACGGCCAAGCAGCACGTACGCACCGCGCATGCGTGAGTGGCAATAACTCTCCTTTCCAGCAGGGGGCGGTAGTGTGTATTCGTCATTCAAAAGAGGCAACAACCGGAAGACAGACTGCGTGATATAAACAAACAACAAATAGCGTGTGTTCCATTTTCACTCTACAGCGAGGAGCTCACGGGGCTTTCCTGAACCTGTCGAGAGCTGGAGTTAAATGAAATCTCAGATTTGCCTTCTTAATAGTTTGTTTTGGTCCCTCACTTCCGTTTCGCTTCTCATGCACTGATTCGCTAGCTGAACAGCCAATCAGAGTGATTTCTTTTACCGACAGCCTACCGATTCAACATGTCGAATCTGCGGCGGAAGGTGTCGGCACGACGGTGCGGGACACACCAACCTGAGTAGGGCGACAGGACGCTCATTGACGGCCAGACATCTATCGACGGCCTAAATGGGGTTGGTGTGTCCGGGCCTTTAGAGAGAATGTTCCAGTTACCTCCATTGAACGAGTGACCTGTGCACGTGTTGTTGTCTTTGTTCCTCCAGCAGAGTTTTTATTCTAAGGGAGGGGGCAAATATGTTCCTATGTTGCCCAATCTCACACGACAGATATTGGTGTTATCAACATACACTCAAATATTAAGATATTTTTAAATAGTTTTTCTAAAATACATCCAGTCATGTGAGTCAGTTAGAAAGTGTTTATTGTTTAAAGGGCCCTATTCTGCTGTTTGGTGTTTTCCCTCTCCTGTAGTGGGTTGTATAGGTTTTAGTGCATGTAAATGGTCTGCAAAGGCTAAAATCCTAAATTCCCCCCCCTCCTGCCCTGCCTGAAATTCTTCCATAGGACTCCTTCTGTAACACAGTGACATCACTATGTAACACAGTGCTCCAACATATTGTACATGATAGGCTAAGGGGAAAGAGAGAAACAACAACAACATATTCGAAAAGTGTGATACAAAAAGAGGGTTAGGGTTTAAAAGGGAAAAATAAAAGAAATGTAAGAGGAGTATTGAGGAAAGAAGGGTATGATGAGAATAGACAGTATACAAAGCAAGTAAATGAGCAGGAAGAAAAGAGATAAGATGGAAAAAGAGCTTCCAATAGTCGGAGTAATAACGAGCGAGAACCGGAGAAAGTTGTAAAGAGGAAAAGCAGCAAAGGTGTGATGGAGACATCTCCAGAGAAGACGAAGTTATTACGTCCCAGCGGGTTGGGGGGGGGGGGATGAAAGAGCAGCGATGGCTCAGGCAGATGGACTCGCCTCCCAGCCTGATGAGGAATGCAAAGTGAACAGGGTCTGGTTCAGCCATGTTCAGATCACTGAGAGGACTCAGCCCTCCTCTGAAACCTGGCCTACTCATCGAGCAGATCTCTACAAAGCGGCTCCTTTGTCATCTCGACACACGGACTGTTCGTTAAACCACCCTGAGGCTTTGTCTGATCTGCCTCTTATGAGATACGCTGAGGAGGCTGAGACTGTGAGAAACATCATCATGTAGGCCTGGATCCTGAATTATGGATGCACAAAAACTACAAGAAGGGATGAGCTTAGGAAGTCAAAGGAGAGAATACGAGTGCACCATGTTATTCATGTGTGTCTGCTGTGAGGAATCTTTTTTTCTCTGCTGGCTTTATAAACGTGGACAACAATGAAACATGTATTCCTTATTACCAAGGTTATCATTTCAATTTAAAAAATGAAAGTGAAGTGCGATTGTATACAAATCTTTTAGATAAATACAATTGAATGCAATACATTCATGACTTGTTAGGAGTACACATCTATCAATCAAGAAACATAACATAACGTTAACATTTCTCCTTTTGATAATATATGTGGTGAAAGTTAAAAACAAAACATTTTGGCATAAGGTTTAAAATGTTAACAAGGACCACGCGGTTGTTTCCTTGAACGGCCGAATGTGGTTTCACTGAAAATGCTGCAGTCGCAAGGCATCATGGGACAGCATGTTGTCCTTTCCTTTCCAAAAGCTAAAGGAGATTATGAAGAAGATATTGAAGCTCCTTTCCTATCAGCTAGATCATTCCAACGGCTCTTATCATGGCTGCCACTGAGGCACTTCCAGCTCATTTCAGTCCGTCAGGAACCTTCCGAAGCTAAACTGAACATCCGACCACAATAGGGTCGGGGTCCGGCGAGGCACATCCAGACCTCCTGGTTCGGAGTGCTGACTGGGCGTGAGACAGCACAAGGAGCAGTACTACTGTCGTACATTTTTCTAAATTACCAAAAGAACTGAAATAGTTCCAGGAAAACAGACCGTTTTAAAAGAAGAGAGATGAAAACAAAAGTCTCACTGCGAGACATTTCTGCATTTTGGCTTCAAAGCCTCTCACTGTAAGCAACTTGTTTTCCATGCCACACGATCTGACTCATTCAGCTTCTCTTTGAACACAAATGATGCTTAGTTATTATGTTATGAGGGTTTTATTCTTGCTTTTCTGGCAAATGGTTTAGTTGTTGTGTTAGAGGGGCAGCAAACTGCACATCACAGGAGGATACGACAAGTGATGAGGACTGTTCGTAATCAGGCTGTGTTTAGTACGGAGCAGAAAAGGATTTGAGCATTTGAGTAGTTTTTTTTGGTAACAGTTGTATTGAAATGATTCTATGTGTATATCTCTCTGTTAATACCAGGTCAAAGTATCATTCCGAGCGGTAATGTTTAGTGATTTTGTCGAGGTAAATACAGTGTGTGTCATTATTAACTTGCATGTTGAGCAGCAGCATCCAAAGGGCAGACCTCATTTTGAAAAACATACGCAGTTAATATAATAATACAATACCCTATAATCCTCATTATTTTATATTTGTCTTCATCTCAATTTTGAGAGAGAGCACCGTTTTTAGAAAGAGAAAGCAATTGTTATTAACCATGTGGTTTTCTCATTTGACCTTGTCCGCTTGTCCTCTTCAATTCCATCAGCATCATGTCCTCACGTCTTTCAATGTTGCTTTATTTGTTGTGCATACGTTTTTAATCCTGTTAGGTATTTAATTTCTGCAATTAGAGACTGAATTGAGAAATGTCCAGTTAGAGTGGCTTGCTGTATGGAAAGAGAGGTGAACCAGAACACAAATGGAGTCATTAGTAAATCCTTTTGGAAGAATAGAAGTGCAACAATACAAATGTAATAATGAAAACACTCACTGTTTGTCTTTTGGAATCCTTCTTGTATAAAGAATCCAGCCTGTAGAGCGTACCATGGTCACACTGCTGTCCTGATCTGTGTTTAGACACAGCTTCACTTTCTGACTATGATTCAGCATCAAATAGCCCTTTCATTTCACAAGGTGATTAAAGTGTATTTTGTCGGGAAGGATGGTAGGATTTGGCTAATAAAACTGACAGGTGTAGTGTTTGTGCATCCATCATTTAGGATTTAGGACACACTAACATCCTGCAGCACGGCGGGGATAACAATACAGCGAACCATTTAGACTTTGGATGTTTAAAGCAGCGAGTGCTCACAGCTTTATGATCCCGCAGAGACCCTCAACCCGAGGGGGCCGTTTCAAAACAAAGGCATCTCTCATAAATCCAACAAAACTTTAATGAACTACTGTACTATATTTATCTGATACGCACATCATTTGTTTGCCGAACAAAGACTAGATTAGCAATATCAGCTTTTGGTTTCATAAAAACTCAAAGGTAACCATACCGTATGTTACAGCAGCTTGTAAACAGGGCAAATCATGTGAAAATAAAAAAGAGTAGAAAATGAACGTAAATAAAATAAAATGAATACGAAAACAGAACAGAACCAATATTAAAAAGATATATTGAGAGTGAAAGATATAAATCTGTAGACTATAACGAGTGGATTGGTGTTTAGTACATTTAGTTAATCTCAGATTTATAAAACATGCTGCTGTAGGTGGGTGAAGTATTTTACTAAAACAAAAGATTGGAATAATGTCATTGAAACTAGACATTGAACACATAACTAACTTACACAATATTTAGAGTGTACCTTAAAACAAGTCAACAGGACTAAAACAGTTTGACTGCTTGTATATGAGCCTCAATCATTCTCATCAGCACTCATCAACAAATCTGCTGTTCTGATTGGAGGTCAGTCTCGGCCTGGCGGTTATTGAGGCCTTGACACATCAAGACCATTATGGTCCATTAGGGTGTGTGCCAACAGGGAGCTTACCCGACATGTTGAATCAGGAAAAGTAATCGCTCTGATTCACTGTTCAGTTTAAAATATCCAGCACATAGAGGAGAATCGGACTAAGGAGGAAAACCAATTACTAAAGTGTTTTACTTTTCCGTCGTCTTCTTCTTATCTGATCCTTCTACTACACGGATATTTCTACAACAACATGGCTATCTGAAATGTATCATTGAGTGAAGGTGTAGAAATGGTTGGTAAAATTGTGCTTTGATTTCATTTCTGTCTCAAAATGATGTATTGCAAATACAGTACGTTTTCCGGTTTCCCTTTTGAAAAACACAATAACGCCGCCTGCTGTTATGGAGAGTTACATTCATTTCTGTCACGCATACGCAGAAAATACGTGCTAGTTAGCTTTTGGCTAGTTTAAAGTAAATCTTTTTTTTAAAACCCGACAGACACAAAAATCTCAGCCAGCACTTTTCTGTAAATTGTAATTATGATTACCCAAAGAGCTTTTGGCTCAGGGAGAACATCTGGTTGAACCTAGTATGAAAACATTTCTTAAACACTGAATAATAACTCTTAATAGTTTGGCATGAAAGTAGAAAGAAACAGGAACACTCACCTCCAAACTTTCAATCTTCTATCCCTTGCATATGTTTTCTTGTTTTCTTGTTCCCTAAATCTAATTTAATTTCAAGGTTCCCTAGACTAAAGTAAATGACAAGATCCAAATTAAAATACCGTTAATGTTTCAGCCGATAAACACAATGTTTTTCTCGACAACAACAAATATTTGACTAAATGTCTGGCCAGTGGGTTTGAAACTGCACATAAGCCTTAACGCCATTACTTATTCAGGAACTTCATTGGTGTGTTAATAATTGATCACCTAATTAAGGGGGGGAAGTTGGGGAGATACGGGCTGAATGCATCTTTACCAGTGGGCTTTTGGTAAGTGCATGGTTTGGTGGAGCGCGACAGAGAGGCGCCGATGAGAGTAACTTCTGACCAGAGCGTAAAATTATGTTCCGTATAAATTGACTGGAGAGCAGACGGAGCAGTTCCTGCTAACAGCTCTGGCTTACCGGCAGGTGAGGGTCTCACACTCAGAGCTCAGATTCATCACAACGTCTCCCTGTGAACTCATCAACACTTTGACTTGTTTTATTGTGCTTGTGCATGCTTTTCTGTTCATTTAAATATATCATTTGACTATTTCCTTGTTTATTTTCCTTGTTGTAAGGGAGGGAAAATATCAGATAACATCCGGACCTCATTAAAACCATTTTGGTGTTCTGTTCCTTATTTATTTGTGCATATTCTATATTATCTATATTTGTTTTGTTTTCAACAAAGCGCAACAATCCTTAAGCTAATGGGCTTGTGCTCTCACAGACTAAAACTATTCAATTACAACACATTTTTGTTAAGATTTTTTTAAACAATAAAGAATTCACCGAGCATTATATTTGTATTGCATTTTTAGTATTTAAGTTAATATTTTGTTTACAATTATATACGTTTTATTAAAGGGGACCTTTCATGCAAAATGCACTCTTGTACGTCTTTTATACATGAATATGTGTCCCCGGTGTGTCAGGGAAGTCACCAAGTGTCAGAAAACACAACCCTCTCTCTTTTCCTCAATACCCAAATCTCTAAAAAAGGGGCTGTAACGGATCTGATACAGACTGATCCAGATTTGAATTATTTACTACGTCACAAAAGGGGTGCTCCGCTTAGTGGTCAATTCTCCACCTATCAGGGGAATGAGAGGTTGGGCCACGGCCGGCCATTGCTGCTCGAAAGCGCTGGAGACGCTGTAGTACATATGCCAGGCCTGTAAGTGGCGCTGTAGTCTGCCACAAAAGCAGGGAAGAAGACTTCCCGCGCATGGTTGCCATGGTTGCCCTTCTGTTTATTCTCCTCTGTGGCTCTTTTTCTCCCTCCCCGAGGCAAGTGTTTGCGCCTCCTGCTTTAAAACAAATGAATAATGACTCTATATAATCATATGTATGATCTAGATAAAACTAGATTCGCGTCGGGCTCCTGATCAGCCTGTCTGTGTTCTTTTCCCCATAATGACCGCGTCGCTGCACATTATCCCGCTTATTACACATGGCCACATTCTCGACAAAGTAACGACATGACTCCCAATATGAATTGAAAAGCTTTTATGGATTTAGAAAATGATTTTATTGATTTAAAAAATAGTTTTATGTATTGATTTAAATTGACATGCATCCGCTAAGAAAAATAGTCCGTTGTTACCGTTTGAACTAACGTAGCAACGGCAGGAACTGCTTCGATAGCGTTTTTGAGGAGCTTTTTGATTACAGATTTGAAAACATCGTTGCTTGCTTTAAAAGTAGCACACTTCATGATGTCAAACCTTGGAAAGTATCTAGATATCCCTGCCCTAATGCCAAAGGAACTGCACACTGAATATGTGTTGCCGTTTGATGTCTATGTCTGGACCGCTGCGTAAAAAGGAGGGTTTCTGCCCCGTTACTTCTCTTCTTACTTCGATAAGAATAAAACATGGAGGACGGAGATCTCTTTTTCTCCCCCTCTTCTGAGCCCAGCAGCAGATCTAAAGCACGCTCCCCTCTCCTGCAGGGGGGCGTGGTCAGTTGCAGCTCACAGAATCAGCGCTCTGCAAAAACAGCACTGGAAAGAGCAAATAGAGCGAAATGAGGCATGGCTAAAATGCAGGATCTGTTTGGTGTTTTGAAAAAAAACCTATATTTATATACTTTATATAGGTATGGCCCTACAATATATTGTTCAAATATAGCATGATGTGTCCCCTTTAAACAATTACCTCAGTAAATAAAATGCATTATCAGACACATTACTGCATTAGAAAAACTGATGAATTAGTACTGCAGGAGGACACTTCCAGCTCTACTAAAGAGTATGTTTTAAAAAAATATACGTTATATGACGACAGAGCTTTATCTAGCTATCATTTTATTTTCTGGTAACAGAGGGTTAGTCGTTTATTCATCCCTAAAGCCAAAAAAACCTTGACTTGCATATTGGATATGAAGAGGAAACCCCTGAAAGTGGTCTCCCTAACAGCAGTGGTTGTATAAAGCTTCGTTCCCCTCACACTGTTCAGAGTGATTTCACTTCTGGAGAGCCTTTTAAGAGAGCTGTCTAATGCCAACCATTCATCATCGTGTTGGAAAACACAAAGCCAAGCCAGCAGATAAATTGGCATTCATCATTCCATTTATCGTACATGGACATAAATATCAGCCTTTTTACCCTGCACAGCAAACTCTGGAGGCCTTTCTTTTTTATTTTCAGTCTTTATTTCGAACAGATTAAAAAATAACAAATGTGAAAAACAGAATACCGTATTGTTATAATACAGTATTTATCCACATTCATGGTAATATTTGTATATTCAACAAAAAAAACAAAAAAAAGTCTTCATATTAATAATAATAATAAATCATATGTGTCCGAAAGGGAGTAGGAGGAAGCAAATGCTTATTAATTCCCACCCCTTACTTGATCAATGATTGTCCTTTAAATCATTATGCAAGTTATTCCTACTTAGATTTACATTTATACATACATATACAATAATTTCTCATCTTCAATCACCTTTCTTCATTCTCATATGTTTCCAAAAAAGTGTTTCTGTACATCCTTTTAAACTGAATGATGCTTGTGCTTTGTTTGAACTCCTGCTCCAAACCATTCCATGAAATCACCCCACAGATTGTTAAACTCATACTTCTCAGAGTTGTTCTGACCTTGAGTTGTTTAAAATGTAGATTTCCTCTCAAATGATACCCACCCTCTCTGTCTACGAACAATGTTTTTAATGTCCTAGGAAGTAGATTATGTCTGGCTCTGTACATGATTTGTGCCGTTTTAAATTTAACCAGATCAATGAACTTCAATATGTGTGACTTCAAAAATAATACATTAGTGTGTTCAAGATATCCAACATTATTGATAACTCTTATAGCCCTTTTTTGTAATGTGCATAACGGCTGTAGGTTGGTTTTGTGTGTTTCCCCAAATCTCCAAACAGTAAATCAGATATGGCAATATTAGTGTGTTATATAGAGTATACAATGAGTTATAGTTCAGAATGTATCTGGCTTTTCCCAATATTGCGATAGTTTTAGCCAGTTTTGCTTTTACATGAGTGATATGAGGTTTCCAGCTGATGTTGTGCTCTCAAACCACACCAAGGAACTTCATTTCATATACTCTTTCTATGTGTATGTTATCTAGTATTAATTGTATCTGTGGATTTGTTTTATGTTTTCCAAATAACATAATCTTTGTTTTGCTTATATTTGTTTGTGTCAAACCAATGTTTTACTTTAATCATTTCTGCTGTTATCACTTCCATTAGCTCTTTCAAATTGTCACCGGAACAAAACATATTAGTGTCATCTGCAAATAAAATAAATTTAAATATATTTGATACTCTGCAAATGTCGTTGATGTATATTATGAACAGCTTTGGACCCAACACGGACCCCTGAGGTACTCCACAAGTTATGTTCATGTATTCTGATTTATGTTCACCAATTTCAACAAATTGTTGTCTGTTGCTTCAATAATCTCTCACCCAGTTTAATCCCACCCCTCTGATGCCATACTGCTCCAGTTGTATCAGTAAAATATCGTGATGGTGTCAAATGCTTTTTGTAAGTCTATAAATATTCCCACTGCTTGTTTTTTATTGTCCAGGCCGTTTGCTATTTCCTCACTTAATTCCATTAGTGCCATCGATGTTGATCTATCTTTCCTGAATCCATATAGACTGTCGTCCAAAAGCTGATGTGTTTCCATGAAACTGTCAAGTCTTTTTGTAAAAAGCTTTTCAAGGATCTTGGAAAACTGAGAGAGCAATGAAACAGGTCTGTAATTTGTGTAACGGTGTTTATCCCCAGTTTTATATAATGGTATAACTTTTGCTATTTTCATTTTATTTGGGAATTTACCAGATTGAAAAGACAAGTTAAAGAGATGTGTTTCTTCAATAATGTTTTTTACTATAATCATATCAATATTATTCCAATCGGTCGAGGATTTGCTTTTACATTTTCGCACAGTATCGATGATTTCTTTTTCTTCGACTGGTGTGAGGAAGAAAGAGCTATTGTTTTCATTCCAGAGGTCCGTTTCTTTCACATGAGAGGCTCCAGTCAGACTGAGATCTGGGTTTCCATTTGACCCTGCAGTGTTTGAAGGAATTATTATCGTTTTGGTGTGTGCATTTCAGTTACTAAATATACACCCTCACCATTGGGATGAAGTGCCTTATGGACCTTATGGACCTTATGGATAAATAGTCTCGTTAAATTGTTTTTTTAATGAAAAATTCAAAATGTGATATACTGTATTTCATTTCATTTCAAACCTTTATTTAACCAGGTGGTCCCATTGAGATCATCGATCTCTTTTTCAAGGGAGACCTGCCCTTCCTTCTTTCTAACACTGAGCAATAATTAAAAACAAAAAGTAATCTTGGTCTCTGACATAAGAACAGAATGTAGCATTACGTCATTCATCCATAACAAATAATGGAAACATTGTAATGTGTTGCTTGTTACCGGTTATATGTGCAGCCTTTGTTGCTCTAGTTAACTGAAGACAAATGTACAGATAACAACATGTGCTCAACAATATTCCCATGTCATTTGCTACTGTTTCCGCTGCTTTTACTTGAACTATTTATATCTTACACTGCACTGTAACTTTTATTAATGTATTTCATACAGTGTTATTCTATATTAGCTTGTTTGATGTTTATTTTATTTAGGGCTGTCAGTCGATTACAATATTTAATCGCGATTAATCGCATGATGTCAATAGTTAATCGCGATGAATCGCAAATGAATCACATATTTTGTATCTGTTCTAAATGTTCCTTAGATTAATCTTTTTCAAGTTTTTAATACTCTTATCAACATATGATTGGACACATATGCTTTATGCAAATGTTTGTTTATTATCATTTGAACAATGACAAATATTCTCCTGAATATTCTCAATACTCTCCCACCATCCAACTAACAACAACAACAACAACGTCAAGCCTTTGGGCTCTGAAACTACGGGCGGTCCGAGGACAAATACACATGCGTTAATCGCACGTTAAATAATTAGTGGCGTTAAAACATGTTTGCACACACACACACACACACACACACACACACACACACACACACACACACACACACAACACACACACACACACACACACACACACACACACACACACACACACACACACACACACACACACACACACACACACACACACACACACACACACACACACACACACACACACACACACACACACACACACACACACACACACACACACACACACACACACACACACACACACACACGACAGCCCTAATTGTATTATCTTTGCTTGTTAATGACTTTTTTTGAATGTTTTTAAATGCCTTTTCATAATGGGTTTCCACTGCACAATTTCTTAATGTTTTAAATGTTTGTAATACACTTTGAATTGCCTTGTGTTGAAAGGTGCTATATAAATAAAAGTGCCTTGCCTTTCAGTAACATGTTTTTCAAATGCATTACTTATCATGTCTTACATCTATCTTGTTGTTTTCAAATCTAAATATTAGAATAACTTTAAAATCAGCAAAAAACAAATGACCACACATCTCACCAGGGACAAAGACTCAGCATCGTCCAAAAAGAGAGAATCACTGAATCAAACAGCAAATATTCACACTAGGGAAAGTTTAGATCATGTGTAGTGTGCTGTATTAGGTTACACAATTGTATTTAATGAATAGCTATAATTAATACAATCCAATTATAATACAATTCCTTTGCGATTGTTCTCTTTTTGTTCATTTAATGTAGTTAAGTCTCAACATTTTATTTCATCAAAATCTTTCCAATAACTGTATTCCACATGTGCTCATTAAGTACTGGGGCTTTTAAACATTAAGTGAGGCAATGGAATCAATGAAATGAGGGAACATACTGGATAGCTAAATTCCTACAAAAATTGAAATGATCCAGAACCTTTTCAAAAGAAAAAGCGTCCCTTTGAGGTGGTATTGATGCTGAGTTCAGGGAGCGAGCTCCATCAGACGCTGACAACACTGACAGACTGACATGATGATGAGAAAAAGAGCCTCACGACTAACCTCCAGGGACAATCAAGAGAAGGACACAAACATGGTATACAAGCTCTGTGAAGAATGTAATACAGAAGCTTGTTTAGCCATTGAACAGGCCATGAGTCTCTGAGGAATCGTGCATTTTATTTTCTTGTAGTGGTTTTTTGGGCAGATATGGGGGAGGCGTGTGGCGCAGTGGGCAGTGCGTTGGTGTTGGGATCAGGGGTCACAGGTTCAAACCACACTGCAGTCAGCATGTCGTTGTGTCCCTGAGACACTTCACCCCAAAGTGCTCCTGTGGGGATTGTCCACAGTATTGAGTATGTGAGTCGCTTTGGATAAAAGCGTCTAACAAGTGACATGTAATGCAATGTAATGTTCCAGCAGATGGAGGGAGAGGTGTGATGGTTATGAAGTAGGGGTGTGGGCTGGCATTCATTACATCTAACAGGGGTCCCACATCCCACACTGCCTTGGTTTCAGTTTGTTGGACATGTAATAACTCTTCTTAATCATGTCGGTATTCATTGTGCCACAATGCCAGGAGAGTTTCTTTAAATGTTAGTTTAAAGAAAAGAGGAAGAAGAAGAATAATACATACTTTATTAAACCCCAAATTCATTTTTTAAACTTGCTGAACCCACAGTCTGATTTTAGCGGTGGTTCCCTAACACAAAAGTGTGTTAGTATAACTTTCATCATTTTACTTTTTGACATTTGAAATACTTCTAAAATACTCAATTGGCCATATAGTAATAACGGACCCATACACCCATTCTCTTTTCCTTTCTCCCTCTGCCTTCCTGTTTAATGATTTATTTAATTGACCAGTTTGATGTATTTATTAGATTCTTAAGCATAGCAACACATGAAATAAATCTGCATATCTGGTTTGTGTTCTAATGAGTATTTGCTCGAAGATTCAACTTTCTTGCATCAGTGAACATTAAAATAAACGTTAAATAAAAACAAAGGGGATAATTCTGAGGGCCAGCTCTGGGCTGCTGGGCGGGGTTTCGATATAATATAATAAAGCCAGAACCAATTAGGCGTAACATATTGCTTGAAGTTAACCGTCACAATGTGTGTATGTATTAATATGAGATAGATGAATCAATCAATATAAACTCAATAGGTTAATCGTCCAATATTCATGATTCATATTTTGGATTAGAGAACAGAATGAGGAATGTGAGCCTCTCAGTGTAAGCGGCACCAGATCCATCAATACTCATTGTGTAAGTTAATATTCATGCTGGTTTCCCGCAGCGGCTGATGGACGATGTTCAGGAACATGGCAGCCAGATGAGAACATGACAAGAGCATCTCGGAAATTAATGAAGAAATAAGCGGACTGAGGAGACAAAAAGATGCATTTCTTACCATACCAGAATATTTAGACATGCACTGTGGCATATTGATGTTTCAAAGAAGCCTCCAATAATAATGTAATTATTAGCACTGTGTTCTAAATTCTGCAAGAACTGTGTGCTGCTGAAAGGCCGGTTTCAGCAGCAGTAAATGAGCAATCTCTTGAATTTAGATAAGCATTTGTATTGCTCTTTATTGCAACAAGATCGTGGATTCAGAGTTCAGTTCTATAATAAAAGAAATAAATGCTATCCTATTGTTATCTTTGACAAATGTATTAGTTAACGTCATCCAGTCAGTCATTAGGCGCGACCCTAAGCACAACCAATCAGCACCTCAGGTTGTCTGACTGTCCCCTACGGCAGGACCCCACAAAGACCTGTGCTTTAGATAGAAAGACCCTAACCCTAACAATTATTTTGTTACAGAAGCCAGGGCCGGACTGGGACAATAAGTCAGGCCGGGAATTATACACCCAGCCAGGCCACTACCAGTTTTTTGTGCCATTTTGCTGGATTTATTTGTCAACTTTTACAGCGTTGCTGCCCGTAGTGATAGCCCTCTAAATCTACTACCCTACTAGGATTTGATTTTTTTTTTTAAATGTTGGACTTAAATGCATCAATCTGGTGCATTTTGAGGGGGAAATAATGAGACTACACCCATATGAAACATAACTGTATACATTTAAATAATCATAAATGGCTATAACCAATAAAATACCATATCCAACATGAAAAAACATTGAAACTTGTTTATTTATTTGTTTTTGGTTCATTTATAGTTGTGAGTGTGTCTGTGCTCCTGAACCAGCCTCACCTGTCTCCCCCCTCTCGTCCCTGCTCCTCTTTGAGGCAGAAGCAAAGACTAGTTTTAGCTCTCAACAAGTTTTAATAGTTTATCTTATCTTTTTTCACCGAGTTAACGTTTTTTTTTTTATTATTCATGCATATTTTACTAATCACTCCCCCCTCAAATGGAAATATGTGTTTACATAAATGGTGACCAAACCGTTTGAGACCCACTGAGATAACTTAGACTAAGTTAACTATCTAAACACTCAGAGTCCTTTACCTCACCTGAGCTGTAGTTATCAGTCTCTCAGTCTGACAGGAGAGGACTCTCCTCCACCTTGTTGTTGAAACAGCTCCTTTATATCCGTTAGCGCAACTAGCTAGCACCAGATGCTAACAACAACAATACACGTAACCGGTGCGAGCGCTTTATCTCACTCGCTCGCGCCACACACACACACACACACACCCTCCCGAGCTTGAATGACACACAGAGACCAATCGAGGGCATTAGTATGATCTGTATGAAAGTGGCCATGTCGGCAGGCCACATCATGTAGACAGCCAGTCACCCTCTGTGAGGCAGAGTCAGACCCACATTTGCGCAGCATTGTGTTCACAATACATACATAAAAAAAATAATCCTCAAGCCAGCAGGCCACTTAGCAGGCCAGGCCATCGGGAATCCTCCCGGTGCTCCCGATGGCCAGTCCGGGCCTGACAGAAGCTGCAAGTTGTCAAGACATTGTAGAGTAAAATTGAATTTGAAATAAATATATATTAACGGTAGAAAAAGATGTATAGAGTAACCTATATAAAATACAAATACAATTAATTAAACTTTAATATGCATTTCAAACTAAAATAAAAAACACAATATATAGCCTACATTACAGAAGTATGCAAAGTATATTTACTAAAAGCAGTGAGGTAGAGTGTGAGTTAAATATGTGCACATTCTGCAAATATTGTGCAGGGTTATTTGAAAATCCTTAGACTAAACTCTTGGAGTTCTCTGCAGGTCAGAGAGGTTGAGAGGTGTATTGCCTTTGGCACAGAAACAACAAAAGCATACGAAACATTTCCTCAACAACTTACGTCTCCCCACAGCAAGCTTTAACATCTGTGCCACAGTTAACACGTCAACAAATACGGTAAAATTTCACAAATTCACAACGAAGCCGCTGCAACAGGCTGCCCTCCCCACCCCCACCCCCACCCCCACCCCATCAATCAATCAATCAATCAATCAATGTTTATTTATATAGCCCAATATCACAAATGTTACATTTGTCTCAGTGGACTTTACAGTTTGTACAAAATATCAGTATGACAATACGACACCCTCTGTCCTTAGACCCTCACATCGTACAAGGAAAAACTTCCGAAGAAAACCCACAGTTTAAAGGGAAAAATGGGAGAAACCTCAGGGAGAGCAACAGAGGAGGGATCCCTCTCCCAGGACGGACAGACGTGCAATAGATGCCGTGTGTAAATTGAAAAGATAATACATTTGCAACATAGGTAGTCCAAATGTTTGGAAATGCATGTGTGTATAATAGGAAGATGAATCCACGAGGATATCCATCCAGGACCTATGATCCAGGACGACAGCCACGACTCAAGATCCAGGGCTCGCGATCCAGGACAGAGGAGCGCAGGATCATCCACCCCACCCTTAATATCTCTCAGTTTGCAATGAATGGTATCACCCACAGCTGTGGGGAACAATGCATCATTCAAATGGAAAGATACATAAGCACACTGCCAGACAGAACTATGATATTGGTGGACCTAACAAAAACTAAATCACATGTAATGGTTTCAGGAAAAAGCAACGTGTTTTCACAGACAGCTGAACTCTCCATGTGATGAGGCCTGGAGAAAGATAACACCTGCACTCTCATGACAAGTCTCTTCTGTACCAGACCACTTGTTTTGAACTTGAGCATGAACCATTAGTTGAAGGAGACCGTGAGATGGGGTTGCATTTAGGATATTTAGTGCATTACATAATTACATTATGTGACTATGTGTAAACACACAATCCATGGGTTGCATAGACAGGTCTGTTGTTGCTTTTGATTTCTCCTTCTCTTCTCATGAGATTCTAAGCAACACATTTTCCGGAGGACTTACTGATAAGAAGTGCATTCAGATTTTTGTATTGATGGACTGATTGATAGATGCCGATGAACTTTTTGATGCCAAATGAACGCCCAGCTTACTGAGTGAAAGGTCAGGAGGGATGAGAGATGATAATGATTTTTTAATGATGGTTCTGAAAGGCAGCCCATTTGCTTCTCTTGTGAAGTGCTCTAAGGGAGGGGGGGTTATGCATAGAGATGAGGTAGACATGAGTCTGACAGGCACAATTGGCCCATCCTTACATTCAGCAGATGAACAGCTTGACCTAGCACAGCCTCACTGCTCTGTTATCTTCTGCTCACTTCTTAACTCTAACATTGTGTGAGTTAATGATGTTATTGATGTAACGACTTGAAAAAAAGGTTATACAACTGTTGGATCAAACAGTTTTACCTTCTTCTCATTTTAAAGTTAGAGTTAAAAGCACAGCAGTGCTCAGATGTAAGAAAAGTTAAAAAGGTCATCTTTCAAAGGGCCGGCTCCGTTTAACACACAGTTTCCCAGCAGGACGTCTGATGGGCATGGCAAAAGGAGTGAAGAAACACAACGAGTGTGTTTACTGAGGGCAGGAAAGGAAGGAGTCTAATGGCGCGTTTCCACTGTAGCGGGTAACTCGCTTTAAGCGTGCCGAGCCGTGCGGGGCCCGTTTTTGGTTGCGCTTCCACTTGGCCTAGTTTTGGCTCGGGGCTACTTTTTCACCTTTTTTCTGGCCCGACTAAATCGTGGTTCTAGGGTCAGGAACAACCAGGCTGAGTCGGGCTGAGTATGCTAGAGAGAGAATCGCTGGCAAGGGGGCTACAACTACACAACCCAGTCTCATGGCATTTTGTGTTCACCAACACGATTTTTAATCTATTGATTCGTGTTCACCAACATGATTTTTAATCTATTGATTCGTGTTCACCAACATGATTTTTAATCTATTGATTCGTGTTCACCAACATGATTTTTAATCTATTGATTCGTGTTCACCAACACGATTTTCCCCTTTTTTTCGTGTTGCACAGCACGATTTTGATGTATTTCTACTGGTAATGTGTTTCGTGCCTGCAGCACGTCTTTTTCTCCAGTCGGGTCGTGGAAGACCGGAAGCTGTGTGGTTCATAAAAACATGTTCTTACTCAATATCAAGCCACAATTATTGCTTTTATTTTGAATCGTATAATTTCTGACTTTTGTTGCCGTCTGTGAGGAAAATAAATGGGGCTCAGAGCCTCAGAATACTGAAATCTGTATTTTTTAAATCTTTTTTTCCTTCTAATTTGTTATTCTTTTCAAAATAACACACTGTTATTTACTCACCAATAACACACAATTATCCTTGCTTTTATTTATTGGTTTAATTCCATAATCTCTGGCTTTTTTGGCGTCCATCAGGAACCGAATTTCAAAATAAAAATAACCGGAAACAGACGTAGGCCTATAAGGGACATTTCGAGCATCATTGCGATTGTCAACATTTCTGAGTGTAGGATGGCCGAAGACACTACACTACCCAAAATCCCCAGCTATCGTTTAGGACTACAGTCCCCAAGGTTATGCAGAGCGTCAAACAGCTGTGTGAAATGGAACGAAACCACGCCAGACTATCCAAAACTGGAATCGAACGCCCCCCCAGAACTACACATGCTGGCTATTGTGTTTCGCAAAATGTTCTATGGGACGTCTCTACTGAACGCTTTCGTTTTTCCCACAATTAGAAGTTGCCAGTATTAAACACATTGGTGTTATCAAATGTAAAACATATAATTAATAAATGGGTGCAAATCGCTTGTGTCCAAAATGCGCAGCATTAATATATACCCACATGACAGCTCATTGTTACTTTGTAATTCTACTCCACTACAATTCAGAGGTTAACCTGGTATTTTTACTCCACTACATTTATTTGAGTTACTTTGCAGATTCTGATTAATGATGTGAAATATAAACAACCCTTAAATCAGACTTTAGTTACACCTGAGTAAAATTCAGGGAAGGTGATTGTCAAGTGCCAACAATCAGGAGAGATATTTGATAGTTGGTGCTTGAGAAGACTAAACATTTATCTGCAATTGACATGAATGGAAACGAGTAATAAAGTATATTCATTACTCGTTATTCTCTACTAATAGTTCATTAAATACTGTATAGTATGGCTATTTTGCACATCCCTTTCAAGATTTCAAGATTTTCAAAGGTTTATTGACATATCATATACACAACTACGATGTAGTTATGCAATGAATGAAAAACTTGGGTCACAGGTTCCTCAACAGTGCATTACAAGACATCTATCAATATGTGTGTACCTCCACCATTAAACTGTCATATTCTGCACATTTCTTATTCTATCTACATACATACGAGTATAATTCATGTGTATATATCAGTTAAAATAAGTGCTTCAACATAGTTAACATTGCAGGAAAGCAATATATTAGACGTTAAGTACTTTATCAGGCTTAATATTTATCTGTAGATAGATACCCCCAAAGCTTTTTTCTTATTTAAAAGAAGACCTTAATCTAAAGTATTATTTAATGTTTAAATAAAGGTTAATTCGTCTTTCTGTTTTGCACATCCTCCTATTAATATCTTTGTACATCCTGCACTAAACTGTTTTATTGTAGAGATCACTTATAGTATCTTCTTGATTTTTTATATTCTATATTTCTATCACAGACCTTCTACTTTCCCCCTATGAAAGTATGTACTCTTAATATTTTTGTAATCAAATATAACACATAAAAACAATAATTCAATAACGTGCTTTAACCACTAGGCGGTGCACACAAGGTACACACAGCCATAATAACTTTGTATTATTAGCGTAGGACACTTATGTATGTACAACATCTGATGATGTGTAGTTTTATTCATGCTTTCACATCATTTTACAGCATATTGCTATACTATTTCAGACTCAGTATTTACATTCTTACATTCAAAGAAAATCAGTAATATCTTTAAAAACTACAGTCCTTTTATATCAGCTGTGCACCGTTATTGTGTAAATATAACCTATCTATGAATTAGATCAAATGTAAAAGTCAGCCGAATTAGTGTTGATACTGCAAGGAGACGTATTGTGTGAAGAGAAATTGAAGATGTTGTTTAATTGTTGATATATTTATGATCCACGTCAAGTAATCAGTTTCGGCGGCATTTCTTCAGTTTGTCCAAAGGTCTTCTCATCAGGGCTCTATAAATAAAGAACTACGGCAGATCTGTAATATGTAATGCAGCCGAACCGTGTATTACAATGCCGTTATGTGATGACTTTCAAAGAGAAAAGCAAGAGCATTATTTTATTCTTTTAAAATGTTTTCCGGATTTCATATAATATAAACACCAAATCCCAGCATGCATTGCGGCTAAAACATCCAATCAGCAAGCTTAAACCATAGCTGAGGATCATGGGTAATCGTTCGAAATGCCTAAATCTGTTTCCGGTTATTTTTATTTTGAAATTCAGTTCCTGACGGACGCCAAAAAAGCCCGAGATTATGGAATTAAACCAATAAATTAAAGCAAGGATAATTGTGTGTTATTGGTGAGTAAATAACAGTGTGCTATTTTGAAAATAATAACAAATTAGAAGGAAAAAAAGATTTAAAAAATACAGATTTCAGTATCCTGAGGCTCTGAGCCCCATTTATTTTCCTCACAGATGGCAACAAAAGTCCGAAATTATACGATTTAAAATAAAAGCAATAATTGTGGCTTGATATTGAGTAAGAACATGTTTTTATGAACCACACAGCTTCCGGTCTTCCAAGACCCGACCGGAGAAAAAGACGTGCTGCAGGCATGAAACACATTACCAGTAGAAATACATTGCTTTTAAAATCGTGCTGTGCAACACGATAAAAAGGGGGAAATCGTGTTGGTGAACACGAATCAATAGATTAAAATCGTGTTGGTGAACACGAATCAATATATTAAAAATCGAAAATGAAATGCCATGAGACTGGGTTGAACTACAACAAGATGAACATATTTGACCGTGATTTAATTGTAATACACGTTTCAAAATGATGCCGAAGTAACAACATATTGATACCGGTTAGTAAAAACCATGAATTAATGCTTTGACAAGTCTGCAGACAGACGGCAGGCGGAACACCATTTAAAATGCGTGTTTTCTAAATGGAGCTTGGCTAAGCTAACGTTATATATGCTCCGACCGTCCACACTCACAACAACGGCCTATACAGACATAAATAAACCAGCGACTGTATTCGCCATGACACAGGCAGTCTGTGGTTTGTACTTGTTTAACTTTTGTCAAGTTTCTGAACAGATATGAGGAGCTGTGAGCTCTGAGTGCTAACAACTAACGGCTGTGTTGTTTTTCTGGGGCTCTCATTGAAGATGACGTCACGGCTCCGCCTACACTGCGTTACTATAGTAACTACCCCAGTTCCTAAACTGTAATGGATGCGCAGCATTTAAGTGAGCCGGGCCTAATAAGGCCTAACCAAACCGAGCGAGGCCGAGCGAGGCCTGCAGTGGAAACGAGCCATTAATGAGCAGAGCTTTACAGAGGAGAGCTAAGTCTGTAAAGGAGAGATTAGCAGAGAGGATCAGGGTTGCATTGTTAATCACAAGTGTTTCCATCAGATCAAATCAAATCAAGTTTTATTTATAGCACATTTATAAACGATTTTTGGTGGAGCCAAAGTGCTGTACATATAATAAAAATAGCCTACAGTAGAGACACTTTACAGCAAATACAACAGCACAGATTGTTCAGAATATCAGTATGAGAAAAACGACACCCTCTATCCTTAGACCCTCACATCGTACAAGGAAACACTTCCAGAGAAAACCCACAGTTTAAGGGAAACATGGGAGAAACCTCAGGGAGAGCAACAGAGGAGATGGTATTAATAGTACACATTTGTTTTGATTTCTCTTGCTGAATGATTATCTTTAATAATAGTGTACACCTACATACATGTATAGGTTGATATTCAACTGTTCATGGATTATAAAAGTGGAAATGCTATTTGATCGAGGGTTTTCAGACTCGAAGAAAAATACAATAAGGGATAAAACATATTCTGTCAGAGCTGACTGAGAAGAAAGTGTAGAAATAGAAATCATGAGTTCACCTATTGATTCATGATGTTGAGAACAAAGTTAAGGAGAGACACAAATCCACAAATGCAGGTGGCTCTTTGAAACAATTATAGATAGATGGCTTTGCTAAAGTTGGTAAGTATTACTCAAATGATCTGCTCATATACTGTACAGCATGTATTGACTCACAAATATTTCTTAGTGTGCGTTAGTGTTTCTTAGTATTTCCCAAACATTTCGGATTAGTACTGTACACTGTCTTGGCAATATTTTTGTCTAATATCTACTCAGAAAATGCCTTTACACTTGATATAAGACATAATAACTTAGGAAGTAACAACGCAGTGAGATATAGGGTCTTGTTTTTAAGGCATCTTAAATATCTTGTTGAGTCAGAGACTCTTGGAACATCTTATTTTTAGTTGTATCTCAGATGAAAGATGGTTTATAAGCTACTGTGGTATTTGTAAAAGGTGGATCATATAAATAAAATAATCTAACTTGATTTAAGAAAACCCATTTTTGTTGGAAAATCAGAGACAGAAAACTTTTGAGAATGTTCTGGCTTATTTTGTAACACAACATTTCCTGATCCTGGTAAAATATAGTTCATAATAATTTTTCACAGCTAATTTATCTAAATATCCCATCTTATTTCAAGAAATCTTATCAATCGATTTTGTACTTGTTCTATTGGCAGATTTATTTACTTATTACAGGCAAAAACACCTTGTTTTCATTATTATTTTACATGATTATTATGTTTTCAAAGAAACATATGTATATAGGAGTATATAAAAAACTGCAGTGACACAGAAAATACGCCACTCCTCCAACCTCTCAATAACAACATGTGGAGGCAGAATGCAGAGCTGGGGAACAGTGTTACATTCTAGCAGAAAAGTCATGGAAAGTGGCTTGATTTGAAACTCAGTTTCAAGCTTTTCAAACCAACGTCAGCCACCCAGGAGGGGGCCACCAGCACTGTCCGCCCTGACAGGTGCATCGGCACAGTGAGTGGTCTGTCATTCTATTGCTCTGCTCCAGACAGGGGCGTCACGCCCGCCACCAAACGCTTTATAGGACAGATTGTGGGCAGAATGCTAGGCAACAGTGTCTGTTCCAACTAAAGTCAAAGTCAGAATAATGTCGGTGTCGCATTTTCTAATCCCTTCAGACAGTACTTAATTGCAGAACAGAAAATCAGCACAAACATGAGGTGTTAAAGCAGCCCAATCTGCATGTGGTTTCATCACCACAATGGAGAACTGATGATAGTCATCTTTCAAACCAATACTAATCGCTTTGATTGAGCAAGGTGTAAAACAACTTAGTGCAACAAAGTATTACAAATACTTATACAGTTCCTCTATTAAAGGGAAGGTTTCATTCTGCCTATTTTCTATTTTCTGCCATAATCCTTCTTCTTAATAGCCTTTCTTAGATCTAGGTATTCAGCCCTGAACACAGTTATGTCCACATATTTGTAGTTCAGTCAGACATCTCCCATGTTTCTTTGATATGTTTATTAGAAGCAGCATATAGTTTGAGTTTGGCCCCTAGGCTCGGGCCTCATCGGGGGGGCAACTTTGATGTCCTACATCTCAATGAGGACATTGATCATGCTGTCATAACTTTGAAAATGATAGCCATAAATAAACTAGCATGTCACAATTCCGGTGTACCGCATCAATATTATTTTGTGAAGTGTGTAACATGAGCTTTATCTTTGTACTAATGATGAGCAGATTCACAATGCTTTGGAGGACCAACAATGACCAGCAGTGTCCTAACAACTGGATTAACAAGAGTTTCATGTATAATCTTCTATCGTTCACCTTCCCTCTCACCCTTTTCAAATAATGAGAAACTAAGAAACTTGACCAGAAGTTAGAATGATTTTTGGAGTGCTATGATAGGGGTCGGATAACAAGTAACTGGGAATAACTGAATAACGCCAATGAAGCAGGAAGAACATATACAAAATGTATTTTACACAAACTTTCTTTTTCGATTCTAAACACATTGTTTCTAATGGTCAGCTTTCTGCTTTATTTGAAAATGCAGTTGCTGCCAGAGATCACCACTGTGTGTACATGTGTATATATTTGAACAAACCTCTGGTCTTCTGCCCTTCTATAATTTCAGTGAAGTTACCCAATGCGGGGGTCCTCTGGCTCGAGTATCACGTTGAGGAGCAGCACTTCACCCTTGATTGAAGGAATCTGTAAATCAAAACAACAAATGGATGTTACAAGTGTCTCATATGAAACTGTGCCTCGGATGATATTTTTGTTTTAGCAGGTCCACATTTATCTTTGCTGGCATTCATTCGTCGTAAAATGACTTGGAGTCAAAATGATGTTCAACTTTTTCACATAGCTGGTGGATAAATGAACCGGCCAGCATGTACAGTAGCTTTAAGAAAAATATGCAGTTTCAATGCAAATGGGATTATTCTGTGAACCATTCTGAATGAGCTGTTGAGTTACAGCATAAAAACCCGATTAGAAAGAGAACAGTTTAATTATGCTTATTCGTACGTGAACAAATGCATACGTTCAAATGCTGAAGGGACCCTTAACAAAGAGCCATTGGTGAAGCATCAACTGTTGCTGCAGTTCATAACATCTATCAATAATAAGGGTAACCGGATCACTAACCAATGTATTTTGGCATCTAAAAGTCATCAATGCCTTGAGGTCATACAAATCAGGGGTCTATCGTCTTTGGACATTTTTTTACAATATGCTCAGTAGATGTCATGATGACCATTTGTTAACAAGAGATATCTTGTGAAATAGTCAATTGGACTGGATGGAGGCGATAGGGCTACAACTCATAACACTTCAAAATAGAATAGGCTCCTCTTCTCTATGTTTTTTTTATATCAAATACAAATCCTGAGGTTTTTTTTCAGTTTGTTCAAAACTCAAAAGTGATATGTTTGGCATTAACTAAGATTATGAAGCTTTATGTGCATTGCCAGAACATTGGGAGAGAATGTTAATTATTATAATCAAAGTTTACAATAAACACCATGTGCATTGATTGCTTGTTGTTTATTGTGAAAAATAACACATGCCTGGTGATTATATCTCATTACGTTTTATGTAAGTTTCTAATTAGCTTTTCGTCTGCCTGACACTTTCACTTGTGCTTATATTTGCTTTCTAACTAGACAAGGCAGTTTTAATTCGGCTAATTATTCAGCTTGTATCTTTTTAGCATATTCACTCCAATGTTGGTTGATTACAACTAAGTATTATTTTTGATTATTTCTTTCCACAGTTTGTGGATGTGTTGACTCAACATGTTCTCACTCCCAACCCGTCACATGTTGACGGTCGGTCAGGGCCCCTCCCCGTCACTTTATTACGCACAGGGTACTACCCCTTGAGAGTCAGTTTTCAACGGGCAGGGCGTGCAAGCTGCCGGGAGTCCATGCAGCTTCTACTGAAGCCAGTCCCCAACTCGAGTAAATCGCCAGAAGCGCCGACACCTCCTCATCACTCCACCACTCCCATGTTTTATTTTGTGTTGCCATAAGTTAGTCTCTCTCCATTGGTGCGCTGGGCTAATGCTAATGCTAATAATGCTAATGCGAGCAAATCAAATGGCGGCTTCACAAAAGGTTTTACGGGGCGTGGTTTAAAATTCGCCCAGCCAATCAGAAATTGGAACCTTTTTCTCCCCAGGAAAGTCCCTGCTGGAGAGCATTTAAAAAAGGGTGAAAAGGTTCGCAAAAAAAAGTTCTAGTTCCAGATTTTTTTGCTGTGAACGCAAAATCCCAGGAACTATTGGAACTATTCCTGGGAAAAGTACTCCGATGTGAAAGCGCATATTGTGATCCAGGGTAGATCTGGAAACGTTTCTTCCTAACAGTCAGTCCATTTTGGCTGCATGCACCACTGATCAACTCTCATAGGAATGAACTGGGCCCTCTCTCCATCGCTATATCCAGTTCTCTTTATACAACTATGGTTCACTTCTGTGTCCCACTTCTTCTTCTACTAATAAAACATTTTTAAAGGTAAAGGAGAGTTGTGGTTTTATTTATGAGCTTAAGCTGGATGTGTTCAGTGACACCGTGCTTTGTCAGGTCTGTATCAACAAGCAAACAATGTTGAAATGCTTTTTCTCTGAGTAGAGTTTGGATCGTCAGGGCTCACTTTCATTGTATCTGTCCCATCAACATTCAACAAAACATGATGTATATTAGGCATAAATAGGCTTTTACATTTAGCTATCTACATACTGTCTCAAAGGAGCCATCAGCAGGCGCTACAATCACTTTTTCCTTCATCACTGATTCAACATCGTCAGGACGTCAGGAGACTCTTAATGCTGAGAGGCATTATGAAAACATCACGTGTGTGCTTCTTTCCTGTCACCCAGCGGGCATTTGTGTCCATTTGCTTCTAGTTTGATGTGAACATGCCATAATGTTTTCTAAAATAATTCAAAATGAATTCACTTACTGTTACACCAATTTCAGAAAAAGTTCATAATTTTCCTTTCTTCAGTATGTGCAGGAACATGCATGAAAACACACACGGCTCAGTGGTCTGAGTGTGTAATTGAAGGTGACACAAATATGGACGACTGGCACATTAACAACTTTTTAATTAGTACCAGCTAATGGCATACACATCAATTAAAAAGATCACGTGTCTGGGGCATTACAACACATTAGCACACATACACACAAACACACACACACACACACACACACACACACACACACACACACACACACACAGCTGTATGCACCAGGCTTTTATTTAGAAACATTTAAAACATGAGATAAAACACAAAGAGAGAGCTGTCAGTCCAACCAGGAGAGCAACAATAGCAGTGAGGCAGAAACACTCCATATGTCACCTCTGTGTGTGTGTGTGTGTGTGTGTGTGCGTGTGTGTGTGTGTGGAATCTTGTTTGGCCTCCTCTCCACCACACACACACACACGCACACACTCTGACTGTCACACTGCTTTACTTCACTCTTCTGGGTCACTGGCAGGTCTTACACATCATGCGCTCATCAAACTGTGAGTGTGAATTTGAATTTGTCGGCACATCAATGTGAGGGAGCAGGAGAATGTAAGACTGTATACTAGTGTCTGCCCAATATTTCACATGCATAGATATCATATGCACCAACCTACAGCAAATCCACTCATACCCTTCGATGGGTAAGAATAACAAATAGATGTTTAGATGTTATTGCAGGACATATTGTCACTGATGTCCTCTGCACTCCCGAGTACAGTTTAGCAGCAGAATATGTGAGGGAGGGTCATGTGTGGGTCATCACCCTGCACTGCACTGTCAGTACATACTGTTGTGGAATATTTTCCAAGGCCCATAACTTTGACCCAGTGTATCAGTTCAAACTGTCCTGACTGAGCACAGGCACCTGTAACCTTGGCTGCTGTGCTCTCAGTGTTTTGTCTCCCTGTTCCTGCCTGTTGGCGTCAGCTGATAGAGGTGTTATCATTCTATCTTGTTATGCAGCATGTTGATGATGCTCTCTGAACTAGCTAAATACATGGGTCTGGGGTAGAGTTCTTCAGAATTGACGTGGCAACTCTACCGTGAAGTCATAACCTCTGGCTCTTGGACTTCTGATGTGAATCCTCCGGCCGTTAACTCCAAATAAACCATCATGTGTTTGACATCAAAGCTACTGCTCTTCCCGTGTCTCCTTCCTGAGTCGGTGACTCCCACTGCATAGCTACACAGAAGTTTCCTCTACACATACACTTAAAAAATGGAGACGTTCACTTTAATTAAATGTACTATATCAAAAAATTCCACATAATTGTATTAGGTTAGGTGCAAGCTAACCTGAATAGTATTAAGTTGAACCTAATATGTTTCACTTAAACTTAATATTATTGCTTTTTAAATGACCTAATGCAGTTATGTGAAATCTGTCAACGTTTCAGTTGTTTTCAATGTACTCCTCAACCGTTATTTGCCACAGAGGAAAATTAGAGTTGCATTTTCAGATTTTCTTTCATGCCTGCAAAACATGTTGTATATTTTCCATCTAAGCTTTTACAGATGATGTCAGTAAGAGGAACCACATAGTCATTAAATCAGAATAGTTTGAATGTACGTGGTGATGCTGAGATGTTTGTGCCATATGTTGGACCTTTTCTTAAGAAAAATAAAAGAATACAAAAGAACAAAAGAGAGTGTACGCCTTTTGAAAACACCTGAACAAAGTGATTCCTGTCATCGTGTACAAAGATGTATGTGTAGTTCATGGCTGAAGTGCACACCTATAGAAATAAGACAATACATGCACATTTCTCGATTGGATAGTCGTCTGAATGAAACAATGCCTCACCAATGTGAACAGATATCAACATGTAACATATTGGTTTTTTTCTAACAACCCTATCAATTGTCTTATATGTCTTGTATGAGAATCTATTGCTCTTGGATGAACCGTGTTGAACCTGGTGCACAGGAGATGCGAGTGGAGGAGTCAAGGAGGGGAACCGAGGAGAGATGAGTGGAAGCAGCAGGCGGTTAGAGAAATGAGAACTCCTCTCCTCTGAGCGGTCATTTTAAAGAGACGTCCATTAATGATGACAGGAGGCACAGCAGCCCTCTGTCTGATGGGAACTGTGTTCAGGACAATTTAAACAAATACTTTTATTTAATTTAGCAATTACTTAAAACTACGTAATAATCAGATCTCAAATTGTCAAATAGTGTACCTTGGTTCAAAAACAGCCTAGTTCTGGTCTGCGCCTTTATATATACAGTCTATGGTCTGTGCTCATTATATGTAATTTATTATTTACAATAATCATCATATTGATGTGCTTATTTGAAGAAAAAATAAGGAAGACATTCTTTATTCTGTTAAGATCTTGAAAAGGACAGGTTTCAGTGATGGGAAATACATTGCAAATTAAGCTACAACACAGAAGCACAGTGGCACACACCAACACACACACAGGGCCTTTGAGGGCTCCGGTGTATTATTGGTTGGAATGAAATGGTTCGATATATGAACTCTGACTGAAACCTAAAGAGAGCTGCAGAGAGCACTTACCTTTTTAATTCATGACATGTCTGTTTAAAACCAACAAATGTCTAAATAGATCTAGTATTACGAGCTTGAATGCATTTATATGCCTTCGGTAACTAACCAGATTGAATAAACCTTTAGAATAAAAAGAAAAATAAATAAAGCACTAAACAGCCTCAGTGTTGGTATCAGAGCAACGTTGAGCACTGAGCATCTTGGGACTGCAGATGGCTCGTGGCTCTCTCTTGACCAGCGGGGGCATTTCTCCTGGATCTCTGCAACAGCCTGAAGCCACTGAGGGGGGGGGAAACAGCTCGGCCCCAGCTCGGCCCCCACATGTCCCAGTGCTCTCTGTTCCTGCCTAACCCTCCCTGGACACTAGCTCAGTCCGGAGGGAGGCAGGTGACCTGAGAGGCAAACTGAATCAAAAGCATCTGTCAGCAGCTTGGTGCCATCAGACAGGGATATTCTCTACAGTAAACACATCTGAATAAGAGCACTGCACACCCCTTAAAGCAGTGGTTCTCAACTGGTGGGTCGCGACCCAAAAGTTGGTCGCGGACCCGTTTCGAGTGCGTCGCAGATGTGCGAGTGAAGAAAAAACTTTTATTTTGAAGGCCCGATTTTCTAACGCTGTGCATGCAGTAGGCGTTGGACTGGAAGTACGGGAGACCATAAACGGTTTTGAAAACCTCTGTCACGTAGTAATCATCTTCTCAATAAAACATCTTTGCTGATGTTTTTTCGAGTCTTCTGGCCAATCAGAATCAAGATGGTTGTCGGAAGTTCCCGCGGAGAATAACTTAGCGGTAGAACTATTCTTTATACATCCATGGGTAAACCTTAAGATAAAATGAACACATAATGAAATATGACCCCCAGTTTGATGATTGACAGGTCACAGAACAATGGGGGCTATCTATCCTTACCCACAATTTAAAGTCATTCATGCAGACTATCTCCTCTTTGCTCTTCTCTCTGTGAGGAGCAGCAAGTTCAGCTTCAGAACAAAGTGAAAAACAAACAATGGCATCAAATATTATTAATATGTCGGGTAGTAATAGATTTATTTATTTTCTTCTCAGAGTGTACCAGAATACGTAGTGTATATGTTAGTATTTCTAAAAATCTCCTGGGGGACAATCCCCCCAGACACCCCTGCTGGAGTTGGGTGTTCAGCATGTCACATTTTGCACGTGTGGTGAATTTGCTCCAAGTCTGCCTTTTTATTGAGTACAATACAAGTGTGCCTTTTTATGTTATACAGTTCAGCTTTTATTATAGAAACGTTAGGTTACGTATTGTAACCCTTGTTATATTAGCACAGGCGGAGCCCTCTACTGGACTCTATGGGTACTACCTTACCCTGCGAGCATTCTCCCACTGAGACTTCTATAGACGTAGCCGGCCTTGGGCGGGCCTACCTGAATGCGCGCGCATCACATCGTATAAAAGGACGCCTCGCCTCCTGACTATCATCCTACACCTCTCTTCAGCGAGCGGAATAGGACAGACAGTGCCCTGAGTAGAGGGCTCCGCCTGTGCTAATATAACAAGGGTTACCATACGTAACCCAACGTTATATCTCTCACAGGCTCCGCCCTCTACTGGACTCTATGGGTACAGTGGATGGAGCCCCGATGTATACGCGCACTGTCGTCCAACAACAACATTCCACCCTACTGCTCCTGACCGGCTTTTCTGGTCAGCAGCTGCTGCCCCACATTCTCCTTTAACCCGGTTGTGACCGTGGAAAATAATGGGCTGCGGCTGACAGAGCACACCCTGCCGCGCTTACCTCGCAGAAGGTGTGCCCCCCCCACCGCCGCCCATAGACGGATGGGGAGAGCCCCCTCGGTCCCGAATGGGCTTACTACACGCCTGCCTCCCTGAATCCCTAAGGATAACAGGGAGAGCACCAGAGCCCATGCCCAGGAGGAGAGCCTTTGTTACTTTGGTCCCAGCTCTCTGCAGGTCATTGACTAGGTCCCCCCGTGTGGTTCTGGGATGTTTGCTCACCGTTCTTGTGATCATTTTGACCCCACGGGGTGAGATCTTGCGTGGAGCCCCAGATCGAGGGAGATTATCAGTGGTCTTGTATGTCTTCCATTTTCTAATAATTGCTCCCACAGTTGATTTCTTCACACCAAGCTGCTTACCTATTGCAGATTCAGTCTTCCCAGCCTGGTGCAGGTCTACAATTGTGTTTCTGGTGTCCTTTGACAGCTCTTTGGTCTTGGCCATAGTGGAGTTTGGAGTGTGACTGTTTGAGGTTGTGGACAGGTGTCTTTTATACTGATAACGAGTTCAAACAGGTGCCATTAATACAGTTAACGAGTGGAGGACAGAGGAGGCTCTTAAAGAAGAAGTTACAGGTCTGTGAGAGCCAGAAATCTTGTTTGTTTGTAGGTGATCAAATACTTATTTTACCGAGGAATTTACCAATTCATTCATTAAAAATCCTAAAATGTGATGTCCTGGATTCTTTCCCCCCATTCTGTCTCTCATAGTTGAAGTGTACCTAGGATGAAAATTACAGGCCTCTCATATTTTTAAGTGGGAGAACTTGCACAATTGGTGGCTGACTAAATACTTTTTTTTTTGCCCCACTGTATGTGTTCTGTCAGACATGTTATGTATACAGTACATTACCAGAGGAAGCTTGGTTAACACTGAATGGATGCAGACGTAGAATCTGAGGTGGTCTGGCTCACGGTGTGTTCAGATATCAGCCAGTATAAATGCAGTCTGTAAAATGTCACTGTATGCTGAAGACACATCATTATTTCAGCAAGTTAAAAGGTCAGCTACAATAATATCTTTACCTGCTACATTATGGTTAGGGTTAAAGTTTGCAATCCAAAGGATTAAAAGAAGAGCCCACGGACCAACATTGATTTTATTAACTCAGGGCTGCACCATCCTTAACCTCCAACTACATCCTTAACCTCCAACTCTGTCCTTAACCTCCAACTCTGTCCTTAACCTCCATCCTTAACCTCCAACTCTGTCCTTAACCTCCATCCTTAAGCTCCAACTCTGTCCTTAACCTCCATCCTTAACCTCCAACTCCATCCTTAACCTCCATCCTTAACCTCCATCCTTAACCTCCATCCTTAACCTTCACCCTTAACCTCCAACTCTGTCCTTAACCTCTATCCTTAACCTCCAACTTTGTCCTTAACTTCCATCCTTAACCTCCAACTCCATCCTTAACCTCCATCCTTAACCTCCATCTTCAACCTCCAACTCCATCCTTAACCTCCAACTCCATCCTTAACCTCCAACTCCATCCTTAACCTCCAACTCCATCCTTAACCCCCTACAAGTTAGCATGCTAAGATTGAGATATACAGTTGCAAGAAAAAGTATGTGAACCCTTTGGAATGACCTGGATTTCTGCATAAGTTGGTCATAAAATGTGTTCTGATCTTCATCTAAGTCACAACAATAGACAAACACAGTCTGCTTAAACTAATACCACACAAACAATTATATGTTTTCATGTTTTCATTGAACACACCATGTAAACATTCACAGTGCAGGGTGGAAAAAGTATGTGAACCCCTAGGCTAAAGACTTCTTCAAGAGCTAATTAGAGTCAGGAGTCAGCCAACCTGGAGTCCAATCAATGAGATGAGATTGGAGGTGTTGGTTAAAGCTGCCCTGCCCTATACAAAATACACACCAGTTTTGAATTTGCTATTCTTAAGAAGCATTGCCAGATGTGAACCATGCCTCGTACCAAAGAGCTCTCAGAAGACCTACGATTAAGAATTGTTGACTTGCATAAAGCTGGAAAGGGTTACAAAAGTATCTCTAAAAGCCTTGATGTTCATCAGTCCGGTAAGACAAAGTGTCTATAAATGGAGAAAGTTCAGCACTGTTGCTACTCTCCCTAGGAGTGGCCGTCCTGTAAAGATGACTGCAAGAGCACAGTGCAGAATGCTCAATGAGGTGAAGAAGAATCCTAGAGTGTCAGCTAGAGACTTAAAGAAATCTCTGGCACATGCTAACATCTCTGTTGACGAATCTACGATACGTAAAACACTGAACAAGAATGGAGTTCATGGGAGGACACCACGGAGGAAGCCACTGCTGTTCAGAAGAAACATTGCTGCACGTTTGAAGTTTGCAAAAGAGCACCTGGATGTTCCACAGCACTACTGGCAACATGTTCTGTGGACAGATGAAACCAAAGTTGAGTTGTTTGGAAGGAACACACAACGCTATGTGTGGAGAATCCAAAGGGTTCACATACTTTTTCTTGCAACTGTAGAGAATGTATGGCAAGCAGAAGGAAGGAATGATTACACAATAAAGAATGCCTTATCTTCTTAAATCATTTGCTATTCATCAGGACACTGAGTGTTTCTTTCAGTTTCATTTGCCTTAAAGGGACAGTGTGTGAGTTACTTTACATTACATTTAGCTGACGCTTTTATCCAAAGCGACTTACAATAAGTGCATTCGACCAGGAAGATACAAACTTGAAGAAAACAGAATCATATAAGTACATCAGGTTTCATAGAGCTAAAACATTTCAAGTGCTACTCAACTGGCTTTAGATAAGCCAGCCCTTTATTAGTATATAAGTGCTTTGTTAGCAATTCTATCGCTCGAAGTGGAGTCGAAAGAGATGAGTTTTCAGTCTGCGCCGGAAGAGTTTAGGCAGCATTTAGCATTGTGGTTGCAGATTGCATCCAGCTGAAACCCCCCCCCCCCCCCCCCCCCACCCCCGCCTCAGGCCTCCACTATAATCATTATATGCTCATTATTTGGTCTTCATGTATTTTGTTTTGTCTATTGCTTATATGCTGCATATTCACTATACATCTTTGCTAAATGTATGGGTGGGGGCAGCTGTTTTCTAGCTGGGGCATGTGGTTCACACATTAAAATCAAGTAGTTCATTAAATAATAAAGTGTAAAAGTGTATAGTTGAGCCTTTCCAGTGTAGCACTTCTCTTTTGATTTTATTTGGAAAATATTCATTTACAGATCTCTTTCATAAGAATATAAAGCTGTCAAAGCTGCAGAACCAGGGCCACCAACTCCCTCACTGAGTATTTGCTAAGCCTGTTTTGTAAAGTAAGGA
Organism: Gymnodraco acuticeps; assembly: GCF_902827175.1. NCBI lineage: Eukaryota > Metazoa > Chordata > Actinopteri > Perciformes > Bathydraconidae > Gymnodraco > Gymnodraco acuticeps. The sequence continues at coordinate 18,293 of NW_022990180.1, read as the reverse complement.
AGATATATGTTAATGCTTTTTATAAATCATGTATGGATTCCAACATCATTTGACAAAGGAAAATTAGCATACCGAACATGTTAAAAACACTCAATATGTTTGTTTTGGAGGTATAGTATTTGGGTTAACCTGTTAAGCCCTGAGCCTGTTTTTCAGGTCTCAGGCTCGAAAATGAAATTCCCAGAACAAATGACCATATCTTCACTTCTAAAAGGGTTAAATTAACAATCTTTTTTCTCAAAGTAATGATAAACCTGTGAGTTGGATGTAGAAAAAAACACAGTAAAAACATTTAAATGATATTGTCCGTCCAAAAAAGAAAAATTACTTATAGTGAAAACCACCCTTGAATGATGGGATAGTAGACTAAAAGCTTTAGGAATCCAAACTATAACATATAACAAGTACCCTGTATCAAGATTGATGCAAAACAAGTGACATTTGACCTTTTTAGAGAGGTTTATCTTGGGTGGATTTTCCATATCTCTGGAATCCATCGGTCGATTTTGATGATTGACATCTCCTTTTAACCGTTAGAGCCAATAGAATCGAGGGGAAGTTCCTAAAATCCATCTAAACATTACCCATTGGTGAATGAGTGATGCGTAGTCAGAATGACCAAACCGGAAGCTGTCATACACTCTAGTAGCTATCGTAGCAGTTATATATGAAATCTCCGTTATTGACATAAAAATGGAATGATGGATTAATCATTTCAAAGTGACACAGACACATTGGATTAACCTATGGATTAACCTTCAGCAGCGTTTTTATCGTTTTAATGCCATTGAACACAACTTTTGATCAGAACAACAGCTAAGGTAAGACAATGTCACGTTTTTGCTCCGTAAAGCTCCGTGTTGTGATGTCTGTGTTTGCTTCCCCTGTCGCGAGTTCAGATCGCTCAGTGATGATACTTATACCCCTAAGACTTCCAACCACAACCCCCCGGAACGTCTTCACCAGGCCCAACTACAACCTACCCAGGTAAGAGCCCACACAGTTTTAATGTTCAAACCCAGAGCCCAGTATGTGCAGTTGAGTGGACGTGGAGAAGCACAGCCCACACACACTAATATGAATTACACACATGGAGCCAAAGCCTCATACCCCAGCCACACACAAACACTCTACAAAGGGACTAAGAGGGTCACATCCAACCACTCACAAGCCCACTCTGACCCCTCCCGTGACCCATCTCCTGGGATCCCGTTGCCCGGCCGGCCCTCTCCGGGGCTCAGCTCGCCTCAAGACCATTGCTCTGGCTCCAGCTGCTCCTCCCACTGGGACCCAGAATCCCTTTGTTCTGCTGACTTCTCTGAGGATCATTGCCCAGGATCCCCTCAGCCTACAACCAGTCATCAGCACACACATTATCCAGAATTGTTCCAAACACCCTTAAAAACTCACATTTGACCTTATGTCGAATAACACACACACACCCATCCACAGATCCTTCGGCCTGTGCAACCTATTCTCAACCGAGAACCCAAAACCCCACTCCAACACAAAACCTAACCCTAACCAAGTCTTCAGCCTAAAAGTAATGATTCCCCTCGTGGGGACCTCCCTTATGTCCCCATAAGGGAGGCGAGTTCCCACACGTGACTGTATAAATAGATTTAGTTCCCCACAAGGATAGTAATGCTGGGTCAAACACATACACTTGAACTGTCTCTTTGTTATAATGTGCGGACAACATTTTGGAGATTTTTTGTCAGTGTTAAATAATGGTGTGTGTGTGATTGTGTAAGAGTGTGTAAGAGTGTGTAAGATGATAATAATTGATTTGACGGAGTCTAGAACTAAGGTGTCAGCTAATATGAGAGTATGGCAACTATGTACATACACACAAACACACGAGAACATTTCTTACAGCAGGCGATAATTGTCTGAAGTATTACATATCCTACAATTCGGTTCATTTGTTTTTAAAATAAATAACGGTGAGGGAGCATCCAAAGAAAGCTCTGGAGGTTTCTCAGAGCCAAAATTCTAAACTGTTATAAAAGTGGCAGTGTTTAGTTGGAACATGTGCATCAGATCTGAGAGCAAAGCCGTTAATTAAACTAAGTAAGTGCATGCATAATGAATGCATTTTTCCACCTGTCTTCTGTGATTAGTGTAATTACATTGTGTATGTTTGCAAACAATACTGCTTGGACAGAAATGTAAAAGATTATAAAAAAGTATGCAAGTGATTCCAAGGTCCCATCGACTTTCTTTTCTTTTTAGAATTCGAATTGTGAATAGCATGAAAATTAAAATAAATCAACGAAACATTTAACAAATCACTTTCCTCAAGTGTCAGAGGAGAAGAGCTGGCTTGGATGTTTGCTGCACAAAATGAGTAACAAAATGACCTTAATAATAACGTTTTAGTTTGTACCCACTGAACAGAATTCTGAACCAGTCTAAATGATATAAAGAATGTGTCAAATAAAACATGTACTGCATTATTATATTATGGCTTTACATATTTTAATAAACAACTGAGGCGCGATCCTCAGCCCAGTCTCTTCTGGGAGCCAGGGGAAAAGTTGAAACCCCGTCCGTCATTTACAGCACATCTGTTTTTCTCCAGCTCAACACACTTTAAGGAGAAAATCTGTCTCTTGCATACATTTCAACTTTCAAATTACTTTTAACACCATACTGTACCTCCGTTATTTTTTAACGTTTAATTGTGCGTAAATCCTAACTCCTGTAACACAGATGAACTGCAGTTTTAAAGTCAGTTTTAAGCCAAAAAAGATGTGCTGCCTGCAAATATTCTGCTGCTGCATGATGTAGAAAACATTCTAAAAACAAATGAAGGATGCAAACTAAATGTGACTCAGTCTCATCAGCCATGAATAGCATTGTGTGACATAAAATAATACAACATACTGCTTACTTATTATTAATACATCGTGTTAACCTGTTTAGCCCTGAGCCTGTTTTTCAGGTCTCAGGCTCGAAAATGAAATTCCCAGAAGAAATTACCATATCTTCCCTTCTAAAAGGCTTAAATTAATCATCTTTTTTCTCAAATTAATGATAAACCTGTGAGTTGGATGTAGAAAAGTCAGAATCAATATAGATGTTTTTTATTTTAAAGAAAATTCAGATTGAACATAGTAAAAAAACTGTAAATTATAGTGTCCGTCCAAAAATTCATTCTAAGCCATGTGATTGGCTTAGAATGAAGGAGACATCTGATTGGCTATAGATAGAACAAATTACAAGTACGAATCGGCTGACCGTCAGGGGAGTCTCAAAAAACCCACACACGAATGCAAAGCGATCCGTGCACAGAAAGCGGTTTGTGTTTGCAGGTTCAGAGGATTTAAACGGGAAACTAATAAGTGAGGATCAAAAATACATATGTAAAACTTTTTTCTGTATTTGGATTTTATTTACATGTATATTAAACGGAATACATTTGTGTGTGCATTGAAAAACACAAGTATGGATCCGGAAATACAAGTTTGAATCCTTCTGTGTGCATGTGTGTATTATGAGACTGTTCTGAGCCCATAAAAAGCTGCTGTGTCGTTTATTGCACCTCAAACATTAAAACAAATCCAGAGTTACGTGTTTCTGTACTTCCTCTAAGAACAAAGGACAGTAAAAGAAGATCTCTGTGGCTTCAGTGATGTGTCGGTCGCGAACATGAACGACGGGAACCGGCTCTCGCCCGCGAACGAGCCGTTTTTTTTTTTGCGGAGGGAACTAGATCGGCTTGAAGGCAAAATGTGCACATTATCCCGCTTATTACACGGCCACATTCTCAACAAAGTAACGACATGACTCCCAATATTAATTGAAATGCTTTTATGGATTTAGAAAATTATTTTATTGACTTAAAAAATAGTTTTATGTATTGATTTAAATTGACATGCATCCGCTAAGAAAAGTAGTCCGTTGTTAATGTTTACGGCCCGTCCACACTACAGCTTCAAAAAAAGCTTGGAGCATGAATCATGAATCTCCCGCCCCTGACACACAAGCAGCGGTTTGATTGGCTAGAGCTTGTACTGGCATATGATTTGATTGGCTGACGCTTCCACCGAAAGCTTCAGAAGCTTCAAAAGTTGAACATTGCTCAATTTTTGCAGCCTGAAACGCCAGGAAAGCTCCGCTCTGCTTCCCACAATGCAGTTCGGCGAAAAGTGACATCACCCCATTCAAAGTGAATGGGCAGACGCGTTGAAAACCGTTTTTGAAGCTGTCGAAGCTGTAGTGTGGACGGGCCGTAACATCGCAACGGCAGGAATTGCTTCAATAGTGTTTTTGAGGAGCTTTTTGATTACAGATTTGAAAACATTGTTGCTTGCTTTAAAAGTAGTACAATTCATTATGTCAAACCTTGGAAAGTATCTAGATATCCCTGCCCCAGAGCCATATAATAGAAGAGTTACGACATCTCCGTTCACTCCAATGGACCAGTTTTTTACAGCAATGGCGGATCTATTGATAGGATCTGCGGCTAGCAGTCTATGGTTGCAGCATGGACTTTTGAAGGTAAGAAGACGTTTAAAGATTTATATTGCGGATATTATCAGAACATCTGAATCAAATTAACTACACGTGTATTAAAGGATGTTAGTGGATTATCCCTTCAATCAGTATATTTAACGTTTACAGATAACAGATTAGGCTAGAATGCCGGATAAAGTTAGCAACACACGTTAACCACGAACAGCCTATTAATCCGTTCTCCTAATGTTATTTCCTCCAACGTTGTGGAATTAGAGAAAAGGGGATTCTTAACATGCTTTTATCCGGGGTGGAGGGAGTTACATATTAATTAAATATAACATTGGGGCGTGTGATTGTAGTGGGTGGAGGTGGTGAAATGAGGATATCCATTTTAGAGTTCAAGCTAGTATCATATAGTTAACGTTACACAATTCTTTCACACACAGTGACGTCACGAGCTACCCACAATGCAACACGCGCCATATATATATAAATATGCCATTTTCATGGAGGTGCAAATATCCTGGAAGTGCAAATATAAACAGCTAGCTAACGTAGCCAGGCAGAGCGCACTAGGTTTTTTTTCTGAATTAACGAAGACATCGCTGCATGTCTTCGGATTACATCTCTGGACTTGAGGGGTGTGCTCCAGGTCGTTACCAGCGTAAACTAGAGCTGTGTGGGTTGTCGGATTGCCCTTACAGACTGCCTGCAGATGTATGGAAAAACGACCCTCGAAAGTGGCCTTCGTTGATTTTGGCTGCATCTACATCTAATTTCTGGAAACACCAGGTGAATACCCCACTTGTCACAATAATATTATCATGCCATTGCATATATGTGGTATTTTAGAGTTGACTAGATATTGATTAAGGCAATAGACTATGATATTCAGTACAGGAAGCTTAGCAACACCTAGACGGTGTACGGCTAAACCCTTGGCCTGCTTGCACCTTGCGTAAAACGGCGGATACCGGAAGTACGGTGTCGCCCTCGGCCCAATACCCGTATGTTTGTGTGAAAGAATAATAAGGAAGAGAGCTTTGTGTGATACATCGCTATTGATATGGATTTAGAGTGCATATTTGAGACTTCTAAACAGTAAACAAAAATATAACTTATGAGTGAGTGTTTTTAGCAGAGCCATATCATGTCTTTGTGATTCTGTTGATTATTACCTGTCTGTATTATGTTGCAGCTCAGCTGATTTTGGATTGATGGCAAAGGGAGAGGGACTTAAGTGAGAGTGAAAACACATGGTACGTTTCAAATAGGTCAGCAATTTCCCATCCTATAGGTTGCTAGATGTATCTAACCCTTTCTCCTGTCTCCCTCTTTCAGCACAAGATCCCCAGGGGGATTCAAAGGAGCCTGAAGACCTGCAACGAGACCCTCACCCTGCACCTGAGTCTCAACTCCCAGAGCTTTGCAAGCCTCTCCCTGTTCCTTATTTTGATTAAACAGACGTTAAGCTTCCCAATGGTGTGGTCTTTGTTTTGTGAAAAATATGATTACCTCACATATGTTGTTGCTGTTGTTGTCTTTTGTGATAGTTAAATTGCTCCTGCTGACTTGAGCCAGACATTCTTTCCTCCTCTCTGTGTCAGTGGGGAAACCTTACATATGTACTCCTTTCTCTGAGTGATTGGAGCATCCCCCGGCAGCACAGCAAACCATGGGGGAGACTATATGCCAGGACAACACGGAGGAAAAGGCACAGACAAACTGCATGACATGCTATTCAATGTTTATTGAATTCCATGTATTTACTGTCAGTTGACAATCATTGATAGGCACCTGCCGGTCTCCTGTCCTTTCTGAAAGTCATAAAGAAGACATTATTAATTTAGATTACTTATGTCCTCAATTACCAGGGGATTACTGAAACCACCATGAATTAAAGAAATTGTAGAAATGAATCTAATCTGAATTTTGAAACCTTCCTTCCCTCCCTCTAAATATATCAAACATTAGGAAGTGATGTTCCTGACTACCATTCAAGTTTAAGAAGATAATATTTGTTTTAAACTATTCAAAGCAATAAACAACAGCAACAGGCTCGGTAACCCTCTGGAGTCGGTGGACGTACGTAATTAATCATATATTTTCGATTATAAGGAGTAGAAATATGATTCAGATATCCGCCGAATCACTGGAAGAGTAGCTTTCCAGCGGTATCTGACACTGTAACCAGGGGCCCTTCTCACTTCTCTTATTTTTCATTTTCTGGCTCCTCGGTCTCGGTCTCACCGGAAGTTGATTTGTCTGCGCCATCTTGAGTAGCGTCCCAATGGCCTTATTTTTGCGGGAGGACCGAGCAGCGATGAGCGAGGAGCGATAATGGAGGAGCTATAACCGAGGAACCACCAGACCATCCTCCGATGAAATCCTCAGACACTCGCCCCGCCCCCTTACTGTGTATCGCTCACTGATTGGACGAGGCAGTGCATGCACTGATCTGATGCTTCTTGACATGAGAGCAGTTTCCCAGCGGAGTGAAGAAAATACATGAACCTCACTAGAGTCACTCCTCAGTTTATACCGTGTTTTGTTTCAATTCATGTATCATTTAGTTACAAATATGTGATATATCTGAACAACAAAGTGGTCAAAAATAATTTTATTCATTTTTTGGAAACATTTTCATGATCGCTTTTTTCGTTTTACATTTTCATTTACTGTCATTTCCATTCAATCAGTCATTAAGTGCTATTAAAATGTTAATGTGCTACATATCCACACAAATAAACAAAGTGTGCAATCCAATGAATGTTAATCTAACTGGGTTTTGATAGATAACATATCTCTTTTTCTTCTCTCAATTATTTTATTTCTATTGTGCACTCAATATTAATCCAACTAATGTTCATTTATACATTTTAAGAATGGCGTTTATCTTTTTTGAGAATGAGTTCTTATTTAATTTTATTTATTTGGGTCTACAACAGATGATACAAATGTGTGTGTCAGTAAATGTGTACTAACAGAGGCGGGGGTGTTTGTGAAAATAACGGGGACAGAGCTGGCTGCTGTCAGACGATCAGCTGTGCAGCGTCATCACAAACGGACGTCGCTTCACGTGACGCTCCGGAGGAAAGGACGTCCCATTGCTCTTAAAACTCATTTCCCTGCTTCTCGTGGTTTCCTTGCGTCCCTCCATGCTTCCCTGGTGGGAGGGACTAGTCACAGGGAAACGACGCAAGTGAGGGACGCAAGGAATCAATTTAACCGAAGTGAGAAGGACCCCAGGGCACAGCAGCCAATATGGCCGCTCAAAGCAGCTTGACTTTACACTGTGTGGGATTGGTGGATTTGTGTGTCCGTCAAGGAAATCTCGGCCGGCAGCCATCAAGGTCTGAAATGACCAATGGACATCGATAAATCACTAAGGACCTACCCACCAAGTAAACAAAACATAAACCACGTGTCTCCCATCAGTTTACGTCTTTGGGCCCTTCTCACTTCGGTTAAATGGAATCCTTGCGTCCCTTACTTGCGTCGTTTCCCTATGACTAGTCCCTCCCACCAGGGAAGCATGGAGAGACGCAAGGAAACCACGAGAAGCAGGGAAATTAGTTTTAAGAGCAATGGGACGTCCTTTCCTCCGGAGCGTCACGTGAAGCGACGTCCGTTTGTGATGACGTTGCACAGCTGATCGTCTGACAGCAGCTCTGTCCCTGTTATTTCCACACACACCCCCGCCTCTGTTAGTACACATTTACTGACACAAACATTTGTATCAACTGTTGTAGACCCAAATAAATAAAATACAATAAGAACTCATTCTCAAAAAAGATAAACGCCATTCTTAAAAACGAACAATAGTTTGATTAATATTGATAGAGTGCACAATAGAAATAAAAATAATTGAGAGAAGAAAAAGAGATATGTTATCTATGTTTGTTTGGATATGTAGCACATTAACATTTTAAATAGCACTTAATGACTGACTGAATGGAAATGACAATAAAAGAAAATGTAAAACGAAAAAAGCGATCATGAAAATGTTTCCAAAAAATGAATAAAATTATTTTTGACCACTTTGTTGTTCAGATATATCACATATTTGTAACTAAATGATACATGAATTGAAACAAAACACGGTATAAACTGAGGAGTGACTCCCGTGAGGTTCATGTATTTTCTTCACTCCGCTGGGAAACTGCTCTCATGTCAAGAAGCATCAGATCAGTGCATGCGCTGCATCGTCCAATCAGTGAGCGATACACAGTAAGGGGGCGGCGCGAGTGTCTGAGGATTTCATCGGAGGATGGTCTGGTGGTTCCTCGATTATAGCTCCTCCATTATCGCTCCTCTCTCCTCGCTCCTCGCTCCTCCGGCAAAAATAAGGCCATTGGGACGCTACTCAAGATGGCGCAGACAAATCAACTTCCGGTGAGACCGAGACCGAGGAGCGAGGAAATGAATAATAAGAGAAGTGAAACGCAGCCTTTGAGGAGAGAGAGAGAGACAGAGAAAATGGCTAAAAAAAACGTTACAGTTGCCGACTTCGCTAGAGATTTATTTCGCTAGCAGCGGTGAAGATAGAGCCTCAGAACCTGAAGTCTTCGACTCTTCTGAAGAAGAAGAATGCAAAGACATCAACAAGGATCCATTTGGACATGGGTAAGTGTAAATATTACAGTAATAGTGTACTGGCAATGTGTGGGGAATACCGCGAAAATGAACAATAGGTTTATTGATATCTATTTTTTATCGATAGTCATGAACTTTTTATTGGACAAAATAGACTCTCCATTAGCAAACGTTTACTCTGTGTTAACGTTATTTTGGTGTGTAAAAGTGAGATTACATGTGTAGAGGATTAAATTAATCATGTATTCGTCCCACAACGGAGACATTTACAGTGACATGTTTTTGCCATCGATTATTTTATCATACCGTCCTGTACAGATGAGACTTTGTAATCAGATGTAGCCTATGTATATGTGTGATTTTATACTGAATGTAAAGTAACTGGAAATATGTGTGTGTGTGTGTGTGTGTGTGTGTGTGTGTGTGTGTGTGTGTGTGTGTGTGTGTGTGTGTGTGTGTGTGTGAGAGAGAGACTCCTTCTCCAACCTCCCAAACGTTCTTTTTATGTGTGCATTGTTATTTGTGCTTGAGCAACATTTTACTTGAACTTTATTTCAATGAAATTAGTTGTAATTATTGTCCTACATTTTAATTTGTTTTACAGAGATGTTTCACAGCTGCCTGGGCCTAGTGGCCCACAGGCGGCGTTTATCCAGCAGCCAGAACATCCATCTGTGCCGGCCCCCAGGTCAAGATTTACCGTGGCTCAAGGGCCTTCACCAGAGCCATCACCACCAAGGACCAGCATCACTACAGCTGCCTCCACCTCCATCTGCGGCTGCCACCAGGTCAAGATACATACACCTCAGCACAAAGGCTCCACCACAGCCATCACCTTCAACCCAGCCAGCAATGAGGTCTCGTGGAGGTCTCGTATAGCACTTGTACACTCCACCTACATAGCAGCCCATACACCATCACCCCCATCTTCACAGCAGCCAGTCTTGGAAGACAGACAAAGACCTTGACACTGTCTTGACATTTATAATGAATAGTTGGTTGAAAGTTCTGATGTTCAATATTGTAAATAGTTAGATTTTCCAGTTTCTTATATTTATATAAATAGTTGGTTGAAAAAAACACATTTATAATAAATTGTTGGTTGAAAAAAAAGGTTGAATGCTCAATTTCTATTTGTACACATCACATGAACCTTGGTATGTAATATGAAGTCATTATTCAGTCCTAATGTATCTCAGTCCCTGCTGTGGTGAAAGTAGAGTGATAAACACCTATTTTACTCAAAATTCTAATTTAATTTGTTTCCTTTTAGACATGAATAACCCATTTATATACAGTGTAATTCAAATATTTCACTGCTTTTGTGATCCTAAGACTTTGTTAACCAAATCTAAAACACCAAAACAATTTGATCACATGAGTCAATTTGTGTTTTCACAAGAGTTTTGAAGATTTTCCGAAAATCGGATGTCAAATTTTAAGCTTTTGAGCTACTTATCTCATCAAAAAGTGCTCTAAGGTGAGTAATTTGCATATATAGCAATACTAGAGATTGTCCTAAACATTTTGATATGTAACACATGGGTGCCATGTTAGAAGAAATACATTTAAAAGGTGATTTAAGAAAACATCTAAAAATCGAGAAAATACCCTTAGACTCCAGAGGGCCAAGGCAACGTAAACCTAACATGTATATGTTAACAGGTAATAGCTGTTCACACTATGTATATTTTCTGCTATTTTATTTCTATTTGAGATGTTTACATTTTCGATTGTTTAATTCTAGTCTTTTAACTGTTTTATGTGCAATGCCTTGTCTTTTGCTGCTGCAAAGCAAACATTTCCCAAATTGGTATCAATAAAGTACTTCTTATTTTATCTTAATCCTCAAATATTAGCAAATTTAACTTTTTCAAATATTGATGTAACTACACACACATCGATATGTTGTATAAATATTGCAAATCAAAACCTTTATTCACTACTTATCACCAAAAATCGTAGTTCTATCTCCGGTAATCATGCATTCAAATGTCCCACCACGAACTTCCGGGGAACTATTGAGTATCCCTGAACCACGTGACGATCAAGCATTTTGGTCCTCCGCTGTCGTAACTCTTCTCTCTATATGGCGCTGCCCTGCCTTAATGCCAGAGGCGGCTGGTGGAAAATATTTTTGGTGGGGCTGTTGATATAGTGAGTAAAAACATTTTTTTTGGGAGAAATGACCCCTTAAATTTGGACTTCTGGTAATAATGGCGCGTTTCCAGCGCGTTTCCAGTGCAGCGCGGAGCTCGCTTTAAAGATCAAATGCAAAGCTTCCAAATATGCTACATCTTTATAGAAATGTTGTTTTTAAGACTGCCTGTATTTTTTATTTTATTTAAATCGAGATAATACACCCAAAAAAAAGGTTTTTATTGATCCAAAACTCGACCCAAAGCCGTCTGAATTTCTGACATGTAATTCCCAGCAGCCTCCGCGCGCGTGACGTAATAGTGGCCAAACAGTCTCTGGACCAAATATCCCGACTCGGCAGTCTCGGTCACATGTTTTTCGAAAATAAAACTGAATTAACATGGGTTATTGTTGAGCTTTTTGTTGTACGAACGGTGCGGGATCTGGGAGAGTTTTACATGCATTTCCCAAAGACCAAATCATCCGCAAAAAATTGATTTTTTTTTAGTGAATCGTGTTGGATGGCAACCGACAAAATGGAGCAAGTTGTGTTCTGACCACTTTGCGTGTGATACATACGACGTTGATCCTGCTATCATGAAGTCTGTTGGTGGAGAAGCATTAATAGCACGTCGGAGGCTGAAACCCGGAGCCGTCCCCTCCATATTTCAGCACAAGCAACCACTGAAAGAACGAAAGAGCCGGGCGATGCAGAAACGCCAAATAATTGAGGTAAACAACTTTTGATTAGATTTCAAAGCGCACGGAGCACAGCAGATAACGGAATTGCAGTTTTATTGCTTATAGAGGTTGGCACCGTTAGATTCTGTGTCTTTACGATCATAAACAATGTGTTGGATGTGGAGCTAGGATAAGTAATAAGGGCGCTAGGAGTGATAGGTTAGCCTTTTTTCGCTCGGGGCTAATTCACTGTTAGCATTGTAGTTTATCTGCAGCTCATTCATCGCTCCTCCACTCATAACGGAAAATGTCGAACGTCCTACAGTCGGTGATGCAGACTTCTTCTCCCATCTCTTCCTTCACTTTCCCATAGTTGTGGCAGCACTTGTTTTCTCGGCTTGTAGGCATGGTCTGGCAGTTTCCACATCTACACCAATTCTCAGCACCCTCGGCCTCTTCCTCAGATGGCGAACTTGAATCATCGCCATCAGCACTTTCATCGGTGATATCAGGTGACGTTTCCTTGTATTTCCTCTTCGACATCAGAGGCTCGTATAGATATGGTTGGATGTCGACAACATACTCCAGATATTGGGTGGCCTCCGACTCAGAATCAGACATGATAGACGAAACTAAGTTGTACTATCGGCGGAAGCCGCTGTGAGCCGTTGCGAGCATTTTTCGCTCGGGGCTAATTCAGAGGCTCACTCAGAGCGCCTGGACTTTATTTTTCTAAACCTCTCTAAAAAGGTCAAATTTCACTTGTTTTGCATCAATCTTGATACAGGGTACTTATTATATGTTATAGTTTGGATTCCTAAAGCTTTTAGTCTATAGTCTACTCAGATTCAGACATGATAGACGAAACTAGTTGTACTATCGGCGGAAGCCGCTGTGATTGATAAGCCAGGTGGAAATATGTTTGGCACATCTGACGTCACGCGCCGCCATCTTGCGGAGGAGCGGCGGAGAAAATAAATCGTCGGACTTGGTGTTGGGGGTTGAACAAAATTAATATTGCGCATTGCCAGACTCATATTATCTCCGATTTTAATACTGCAATATCTTAGATAGTGTTGTAGCTATATGATTTCGATTGTACTGGCAATTATACAAAAAGCTTTGCATTTGATCTTTAAGGGTGCCGAGCCGTGCAGGGCCCGTTTTTGGTTGCGTTTCCACTTGGCCTAGTACCGGCAAGCGGGTCCTAATTCACAGTTTTTCTGGCCCCATAAAATCGTGGTTCTAGGGCCAGGAACAACCAGGCTGAGTCGGGCTGAGCATGCTAAACTAGAGAGAGAATCGCTGGCAAGGGGGCTACAACTACAACAAGATGAACATATTTTACCGTGATTTAATTGTAATACACGTTTCAAAATGATGCCGAAGTAACAACATACTGATACCGGTTAGTAAAAACCATGAATTAATGCTTTGACAAGTCTGCAGACAGACGGCAGGCGAAAAACCCTTTTAAAATGCGTGTTTTCTAAATGGAGCTTGGCTAAGCTATACGTTATATATGCTCCGACCGTCCACACTCACAATAACGGCCTATACAGACATAAATAAACCAGCGACTGTATTCTCCATGACACAGACAGTCTGTGGTTTGTACTTGTTTAACTTTTGTCTAGTTTCTGAACAGATCGTATCTGTCCCCGGCTGTTTGAAGAGCAAGCATGGGAAACAAAAGAAAGCATTTACCTGTTTGCATCCAGCTAGCCATGCCTTTCTGGTGTACCAGCTACGTGAGAAGCCTCGTTGATACGTTTTGTCTTTTTCACGAGCTTGCTGCGATATATACAAATCGGGTTGGTCCGGTCCAATTTATCTCCCAAACTTCTCCTTTCGAAAGGATTGGAGAGTAGCTCTTGCACGGAATTGGGTGCGGACCGAGGTCCAGCGACTCCACCTGCACACGAAGCCATTCTCATCCAACTACTGCGTCACCTTGGTCACTCACGAGTCTAAAAAACAACGTGGGCGCCAACGTGGGCGCCAACGTGAGCGCCCTCGTGACCAAAATATTTGATGGCGCTGATTGGCTGAAATTATGTTTCGGCGGCACAGTTTACTATTGAGACTTTTGCAACGTGCTGGTTGCTGCTGTTTGGCTCGGGGGCTCCTTGCACGGCGCCCGGTAATGATAAACTAATGCCACGGGCAAGGCCAGGCAGGAAACATGTGACTTATCAGTAACTGTAGACATCGTAACACAATTTTAAACGAGATTTTATTGTAGATTATACATTTTACTGATACCAATTGTATGATATTTACCTTGTTCATTAAAAATAAAAATATGAAATATATATATATTTTTAATATATATTTTTTTATCTAATATTTTTTTAAATATTTTTTAAATATTTTTTTTGTATGTGGGAAGAGGTGGGGCGGCGCCCCTAGCGCCCCTATGGGACGGCCGCCACTGCCTAATGCCAAAGTAACTGGCAACTGAATATGTGTCGCCATTTGATGTCAAAGGATGGTTTCTGCCCCATTACTTCTCCTCTTACTTCTATAAGAATAAAACACGGAGGACGAGATCTCTTTTTCTCCCCCTCTTCTCCCCGCTGCAGCTCAGCAGCTGATCTCAGAGCACGCTCCCCTCTCCTGCAGGGGGGCGTGGTCAGCTGCAGCTCACAGAATCAGCCCCTGCAAAAACAGCGCTGGAAGGAGCAAATAGAGCGAAATGAGGCATGGCTAAAATGCAGGATCTTTTTGGTCTATATAGTCTATATTTTTTTATATAAAAAAACTATATTTATATACTTTATATAGGTCGATACAGTATCCCCTTTTCTTTTAAATAGTTGTTATAGGTGTTGCTATCTGTTTTGTGTAGCGTGGTTCTACAAGCAAGTCAATGCATTCATTGGGTGGTATCAGAGAGTTACACGGGTCTGTAAATGCAATGAAAACAATTGGCCACAGCAAATCATTTATATTAAACATGTCATTTTTACTTTTGAATACTTCAGTACAAAGGATGTATTGAATAATTTAAGTGATATGTGTACACATATAAATCATTAGTCAAAACAGGTCTACATTTGATTTAATTAAAAGGTAGGCCTATAATATGTGGTAAACTGAAGAGCCGTTTGGGAGCCGAAAGAGCCGGTTCTTCTTGGTGAGCCGAGCCAAATGATCCGGCTCACCAAGAAGAGCCGGAATTCCCATCACTAGTTCAAATGACAGCGTTGGTTTCCCCAAAAGTGGGCGGGGCTGTAAAGTGACATAGATTTTACTCTCATCTATTATTCAAAACCATTCTATTTATTCTAACGTAAATTACATGCCAGTGTTTTATCTTTTCATTTATTTGTTTTTATTTTAAATCGTATAATGTCAGACTTTTTTTCCCATCTGTGAGGAAAATAAATGGGGCTTAGAGCCTCAAAATACTGAAATCTGTATTTTTTTAAATCTTTTTTTCCTTCTAATTTGTTATTCTTTTCTAAATAACACACTGTTATTTACTCAACAATAACACACAATTATCCTTGTTTTATTTATTCGTTTAGTTTTCTATAATCTTGGGCTTTTTAGCATGCTTTTTAGCCGTAAATAAAGTCACCGGAAACAGACGTAGGCTTATAAGGGACATTTCGAGCGATACATACCACAAACCACCCACTGAACAGATTACCCAGGATCCTCAGCTTGAAGCTCGTTGATTGGATGTTTTAGCCGCAATGCATGTTGGGATATGATGTTAATGTGATTTTATTCCGAGTGTGCTTGCTTTTCTCTTTGAAACTCATCACATAACGGCATTGTAATACACGGTTCGGCTGCATTAAATATTACATATCTGCCGTAGTTCTCTATTTATAGAGCCCTTATGAGAAAACTTCTGGACAAACATGAGGAACTGCCGCCAACACTGAAAACGTGACGTGGATCATAAATATATCAGTAATTAAACAACATCTTACATTTCTTTTCACACAATACGTCTCCTTGCAGTATCAACACTAATTCGGCTGACTTTTATATTTGATCCAATTGGTAGATAGGCTGTATTTACACCATAAAGGTGCACAGCTGATATAAAGGGACACCTAGTGGTTAAAGCATGTTATTGAATTTCATTATTTTTATTATTAGATATTAATAGGATCCCTATAAAGTATATTCATTTCTCGTTATTCTCTACTAATAGTTCATTAAAGACTGTATATAATGACTAGTTTGCACATCCCTTTCAAGATTTCAAGATTTTCTAAGGTTTATTGACTCATATACACAAACGGTGTAAACGTTCAAATCCAGTTTTGGACAGTCTGCCGTGTTTCCATCCCATTTCAAATGCTGTTCGACGCTCGGCGTAACCCTCGGAGCACACTCTCCAATCACAGAGCTTGAGGACTATCACGGGGTTTGGGTTTGTCAAGCGAAGCGGAGAGAATACTTCTCTAAAGCAAATTAGCTGCTCCGACCCTCGATTCTGACGGACTCCAACTTGTGTTTATTAATCAAACACATAAATAAACTAGGGCTGTCAAACGATTACAATTTTTAATCAGATTAATCACAGCTTAAAAATTAATTAATCATGATTAATCACCATTCTAACTATGTCCAAAATATGCCATTTCTTTATGTATATTGTTGTGGGAATGGAAAGATAAATGAAAGAAGGCGGATATATCCATTTAACGTATGTTTATTATAACATTTTTCTGTGTGTCAAAATGAAAGACAGCACACACACCTATCAATCATCAAACCGTGGGGTCTTAATTCATTACGTGTTGATTTTTATCAACGGGGGAGTACTTCAGGAAAGTCGACGAGGGGGGGGGCTAGTGGAGTACTTCGTGACCACAGAGTGTGAACGTTGTGATCAGCTGTTTTAGCGCAGTTCTTCAGTGAAGGGGGGGAGTCTCCCTCCGCAGCCGGTTGGCGTAGTTTTGGCACAATTCCGTTGTACAGACCGACGTTAACAGCAGCCCTGTCTGTGCACACGGAGACCGACTCTGTCGTAAGCAAATGCGCTTTGTGACACAAGTGACGGTACGCATTTCAGATTACGCACATAACCTGCGTACCCGTTAGTGCACCCCTGTACTACAGCAAAAGTATTCTCCGTCGGGACTTCCTGCAGCAACACCACACCGTTATCTTGATTCTGATTGGCCAGAAGACATTATCAAAGATGTTCTATTGAGAAGACGATCACTACGTGACAAAAGTTTTCAAAACCGTTTCTGGTCTTCGGTATTTCCAGACAAGTGGCTACTGAAATCAATCTTACTAACTGCTGTCTGTGCAATTTACTCCGCGCGAGTTGGCGGACTTTATTTAGCTTACTTTAACATAATTTTTCATGGTGGGGCTAAGCCATTTCTTGGTATGGGTGTAGCCTACCCCAGCCATACCCTGGCGCTGCCACTGGTGGGATGTATGGGGCGGGCCATTCTGCACATGTGTTAAATGCGTTAAATATTTTAACGCAATTAATTCTAAAAATTAATTACCGCCGTTAACGCGATAATTTTGACAGCATTAAAATAAACACAAGGATAAGTATGTGTTATTGTTGAGTAAATGGAGAATTGCACAGGGGAAAATAATGTATCTTTAGATGCGGATTTTGTTAAACTAATACGTTTGCGCTGTGGACCAACACTATACATTGACGGGGAAGGGGGTAGCAATAAAGATAACACCATTAAACAGTTACACAACATAACAGAAATAATATCGATAGCAGCGTCCCTAGCAATGACCTTGGTAACAATGAAAACGTTGTATGGACACAATTTCCTGAAGTAATCTTCGTAATAACTAGCAAACTAAAGATCATGGACATCCACTGCACACATAATCTAAAATAACAACTCATATTTCTCGCATCAAATGACATCAAAACGCATTTTAATGGCCAAACTAACTTTAAAAAGGCATTTTCCACCGAGAATAAAACGAAGTTCGGCCATGTTTTTTTTTTCTGCAGGGAGAAATTTGAAGATCACGTGACATAGACGCCAGCCATTGGAATTAATGGAATGCAGTTGGAGGTCAACCAATCACAGAGCTTGAGAACTAATCACGGGGCTTGTCAAACAGAGCACATGGTGTAGTCCTAAACGATAGCTAGGGATTCTGGGTAGTGTAGTGTCTTCTGCCATCCTTTACTCCGAAAAAATATTTGTTTCTCCGAATCGAAGGGGAAAAATACAAAAGCATTGCACACAATTTAAACCAATCAATGTTGTGTAATTAACAAGGATAATCTGGTGTTTTGTAGTCGATGAGTAGTGCAGATATCACTGTAAAATCAATCGACAGTAAGAGGAATACTTACTTCCGGGTGTACAATTCTCCGTTATCCAATGGGAATGGACGCTCACATTGCCTTTAAGGGCAGCCGACACAAACGAATGCCGTGCTTCCAT